>NW_026881918.1:0-38089 GCF_032173495.1 Musca vetustissima
CCACTTCGACCACCGAAGACAATTCTTAACATGTGGCAAATCAGTGTATTTCTGTGTGTATGAACGTGAAACTTATTTCGACGTTTTGCAAATTAGATCATTTTGCTTGTCGCTGCAATACAACAACACATAATTGCAGAACGTTACATTTTTCTGCTAAAAACCACCCTAACACAGTAGGCGTTTTTTGTATGTTTGTGTGTGTGTGTGTAACACGCGCTCGACAGCATAATTAAAAGATCAGTGAATCACACATTGACAAACATGTGAAAAATAAAGCGCGTTTTTTAACAAAAAGTACTCGTTGAAGCAAAAATATCTTTTTCCCAAAATTTTTATATCCTTAAATAAAACATATAATAAAAGCAAAAATCATATATGTATGTAAATGGGAGAAATAGAATGTCAAATATCATCCTTCTTAAATAACAATAATAAATATCCTATTCAATGCAAGACATAAATAAAACAATTTCAATAATGTTTAAATCAATTCTGAGGAATTTAAAAGGGTCATGTTCACGAAATCTTCTTAAAAGCTGAAGGTATCACGATTTCCTAACAAATTTCTGTTAATATGTTTATATACGCATACGCATATACGGTATACGCATTTTCATTGGAAAAATTGCATTTCAAAAAAATATAAAATAGCGCGAATATAGAAGTCTCTAAGCAATGAAACTGAATTAGCATAAAGTACATACAATCGCTGTCATCTCACAAATTACAACTGTGGTTCATGCGGTTGCGCACTCACTTTATGAAACATGGTGCACGCGGTTCAAACCCGGTTGGCGATTTTACCTAATTTTTTTATTTTTTTTATAAAAAGGGCTTTAAAAGGAAGGCTAATTTTTTATTGGTGTGGGTATTTCTTTAAAAAATTTTAGACACATTTATTGCGATTTATGAATGCAAAGAGAAAAAGTCATAAAAATAAGTATTGTAAAACTCATAATGTGTCAATAGTACACCAAAAAACAGGTACCAAAAACGTTCTGTGGATTTGAATGACTTCTGAAGATAAAATGATACAATTTTTACCTGTTTTACAGAAATTTTACAATATAAATAAAATAAAAAAAATATCCGAAACTGATTTCGGATGTAAACTATATATATTCAGAAAAAAAAATCGGAAAATTTATTATATCCGAAATTGATTTCGGATATAAACTATATATATTCTGAAAGCCCATGGACTGACCTTTCCATCGTGGGTATTCGCTTAGTCCCAGGTTTTGAAATTTTCGGACAGTGGGCCTAACAGTTGGACCATATCAGATATCAAAAAAATTACAATTTAAATAATGTCAAACAATTTATTATATCCGAAATTGATTTCGGATACAAACTATATATTTTCTGAAAGCCCAAGGAGTGATCATTCAATCGCGGGTATTCGCTTAGTCCCAGGTTTTGGAATTTCGGGACAGTGGGCCTAATAGTTGGACCATATCAATTACCAGACCTACGGTTAAATTGTACAATTTAAAAAAAAGTCGAAAAATGTATTATATCCGAAATTGATTTCGGATATAAACTATATATATTCTGAAAGCCCATGGACTGACCTTTCCATCGTGGGTATTCGCTTAGTCCCAGGTTTTGAAATTTTCGGACAGTGGGCCTAACAGTTGGACCATATCAGATATCAAAAAAATTACAATTTAAATAAAGTCAAACAATTTATTATATCCGAAATTGATTTCGGATACAAACTATATATTTTCTGAAAGCCCAAGGAGTGATCTTTCAATCGCGGGTATTCGCTTAGTCCCAGGTTTTGGAATTTCGGGACAGTGGGCCTAATAGTTGGACCATATCAATTACCAGACCTACGGTTAAATTGTACAATTTAAAAAAAAGTCGAAAAATGTATTATATCCGAAATTGATTTCGGATATAAACTATATATATTCTGAAAGCCCATGGACTGACCTTTCCATCGTGGGTATTCGCTTAGTCCCAGGTTTTGAAATTTTCGGACAGTGGGCCTAACAGTTGGACCATATCAGATATCAAAAAAATTACAATTTAAATAAAGTCAAACAATTTATTATATCCGAAATTGATTTCGGATACAAACTATATATTTTCTGAAAGCCCAAGGAGTGATCTTTCAATCGCGGGTATTCGCTTAGTCCCAGGTTTTGGAATTTCGGGACAGTGGGCCTAATAGTTGGACCATATCAATTACCAGACCTACGGTTAAATTGTACAATTTTAAAAAAAGTCGAAAAATGTATTATATCCGAAATTGATTTCGGATATAAACTATATATATTCTGAAAGCCCATGGACTGACCTTTCCATCGTGGGTATTCGCTTAGTCCCAGGTTTTGAAATTTTCGGACAGTGGGCCTAACAGTTGGACCATATCAGATATCAAAAAAATTACAATTTAAATAAAGTCAAACAATTTATTATATCCGAAATTGATTTCGGATACAAACTATATATTTTCTGAAAGCCCAAGGAGTGATCTTTCAATCGCGGGTATTCGCTTAGTCCCAGGTTTTGGAATTTCGGGACAGTGGGCCTAATAGTTGGACCATATCAATTACCAGACCTACGGTTAAATTGTACAATTTAAAAAAAAAGTCGAAAAATTTATTATATCCGAAATTGATTTCGGATATAAACTATATATATTCTGAAAGCCCATGGACTGACCTTTCCATCGTGGGTATTCGCTTAGTCCCAGGTTTTGAAATTTTCGGACAGTGGGCCTAACAGTTGGACCATATCAGATATCAAAAAAATTACAATTTAAATAAAGTCAAACAATTTATTATATCCGAAATTGATTTCGGATACAAACTATATATTTTCTGAAAGCCCAAGGAGTGATCTTTCAATCGCGGGTATTCGCTTAGTCCCAGGTTTTGGAATTTCGGGACAGTGGGCCTAATAGTTGGACCATATCAATTACCAGACCTACGGTTAAATTGTACAATTTAAAAAAAGTCGAAAAATTTATTATATGCGAAATTGATTTCGGATATAAACTATATATATTCTGAAAGCCCATGGACTGACCTTTCCATCGTGGGTATTCGCTTAGTCCCAGGTTTTGAAATTTTCGGACAGTGGGCCTAATTGCAAATACCTACAGTGTTGCTGCATGTGCAGTAATTTTTATGTTTTATTGCATTGGGGTAGCACATTTGTTAATTTTGTCCTAATCCTACTTATTTTTATTAATTTTAAATAAAAATAATCGTAAAATCTATTTAATTTGATTATTTTTCAATTCTGTTAACCTTTTAAAAGAGCTCTGTTAATGGCTTAACAGAGCTCTGTTAATAACATTACAATTTAACTTTCAACAATTTATCTTCACGCTCATTATATAAATGTTCAATATTAAATCTCGTAGAAGTTCTAACAATGTAGTTGTTCGAACGGTTTTATTATTCTAGACAATTTATTCCATAACTTTGAATATTTTTTATTAAAAGATATTTCAAACGAATTCAACACTTGCTCAGCATAATGAGACATATTTATGGTAAATATTTCAGACGATTTATACGAAATTTGTTAGTGTTCGTAGATATAACGTTTTCTGAGCAATGATCAATTAAAAGTGAAAAAGAACGATGAAAACATAAAAATACTGATTTATTGTCTTTAGGATCCTATCTAAAATCTTATATGCGACATTTTTGTGGAATATTTGGAAGTAAAAAAAGTAAAAAAGAGGACCAGAATCCCTGATCAATTCATATCATACCTGTCAAAAGGAAAGACAGTGAGGAATTAGCTCTTACTTCCATCTTTCTTGAGTTTTGTATGGTAATTATTATGTTCACATTTCAAAGTGCATATTAATAGCAAAAATTACACTGTAAGGACCTTCATTTCAAAAAAATATACCTTCCCGTATCCCAACACATGTGTTAATAGTGGCATTTCCCCCCAAAAAACGAAATATATTCGGAAAGAAATGTAAACGACAGGGGAAATGCTTTTGCTTTATCGTAAAATGTAAAGACGACCAGCCTTTCACACAATGTGATAACAGAAGGCTCTCTCGCACACACACATACATCTCCACTTTTATCTTTACATCGTTATGTTATCGTTACGTTTAACACAACCACAAATGTCAGGCATTCCATGTCGTTGGAATCTCTGCATGCATGAGGGTTAAACGACACACAGAAAATAAGCCAGCAGTTCCGCCCGTTGTTGAATACCGTTAATCATGACGATGACGACGACAACAAACGAACGAACGATGATGATGATGACGATTGCGGCGGCGGTGGCTGGCGCGGATGACGACACAACTACAGCCACATTATGTGGCAGCTAAAAAGGAGGTGGTGGTGGTAGTTGTTGTTGTTTCTGTTTGTTTTTGTTCTTGTAGAGTTTACAATTTCAGTTTGACCGACCAGCCGACCATATGGAAAGATGTGAAAATTGAATAAAATTATAAATACGCAATGAACAAAAACACGAACAACAACTGAAACTACTGCCACCATACACGTAGAACTTAATAAGTCAATAAAAAATACGACATGGAAATTAATTGCATGTGTAATAGGGCATATTAAAAATTCATTTCACAAAAAAAGGATTATATCAAGTTGTTGCTTGTTTGTTGTTGTTGTTTTCTTATTACAGGCAATGTAAGCGGTTGGTGGTAATAATTCGATTTGTTGATTAATTTGTGGGTTTTTTTCTTTTTCTTTTATTTTTATTTTAAATTTAGTTTTCAGGAGAAAAATTTTTGCAAATTGAAATAAATGGCTTGTAGAACAATATGAATACGGTTAATTACAATATTCTGTTTTACATATAAGATTCGATAGGAAACAGAATTTATTTTAAGCAACAGGTATTGTTATTGTAATAATTGATGTGGACTCTTATATGTATTAGTAAAAGGTAGATCTCGGATTTTTCTTTTCAATTTGTCAGGCGAAAGCAAATAATAACAAAAAAAGACAAATACAAGATGGAAGGTCCTCCAGACTCTGGAGTCCAGAGCCAATCATCTTCACCATCCTACAATTATAACAGAATTATATTATTATCGTCAAAAATCAGCTTAGATGTGATGTATACTGATTAAAAAAATATTAGAGCCAGACTCATTTAGAAGAAGTGTGTAAAAAATAATGACCGGTTGCAGGGTTAAGTATAACAAAACCTACTACAAAAATGGTGATTCTGCTGCTGCCTTGTCGTGAAAGTCACCGTTTGACACTATTTTTTTTTGTCAATTTACATGACTTGTCCACTAATTACAAATAATTAAAAAATTAGTAAAATGTATAACTCGATTTTAGCTGGGCCAAACCATATGCAACTCTGACGAATTTAAAAAATATCGTTATTTTAGGTATAATACTTTAATTTTTTCACAAATAGTATATATGCATTTTATTTATGTTTACTTTTGAAACCGTGTGCTCTATCTTTCATATAGTCCTAAAGGAAGAAGTTGGAAGGTGTTAAATCGGGGGCTGGGAAGTATTCGATATTTTGGGCACGATATTTTGCTACCGTATTGGTTTTAATTTGATATTTTTTATTTGGGTAGAAAATTGTCGGGTACATTTTTTTCATGCCAAAATTTCACTAAAATTTGTGGAGAGATTCGGCTAAAACACTAAAAATACCGAAAATCAGGTGGGAACTTTTTTATATGGGTGCTATGTCAAAACATGAAAATTATAAATATTTTCTGCATCCCCCAAAAACTGGTAATTTCAAATTACAGCATCTTTGTGAAGAAACTGCGCTTAAAAACATCATAATACTGAAAACATCGGACATTTTCTACAATGATGTCCAAGAACTTGAAGTAAAAAAATTGCCTCTATTTCGTTTGGAAATTGAGTCCCCGGGTATGTTCTGGAACACACGTTTTATTTTTTACACTTTACATATACACTTCCCCTCAGAAGTTAACTCTTTTTCTGCATCTCACGTGAATTGAAGTTTACGAACTTCTGCTCAAGAAAACACAGAAACCCACGCAGATAAGTGATCCCAATTTTATTATAATTTCTCTTTTGACAACATTCAGCTCTCAAAATTGAAATGAAATCCACGCACAACATAGATTCAGTGGCAAAAATATTAAAATCATTGACTTTATTTAATATTTTTAAGTTCCCTCCGTCTATAGTCAATAAATATAAATTGTAATACCAATAGTTATATCTTGGGAACAATGTGCATATATAATTAAGACATTTACTATATATAATTTTATTGACGCTGATTATTTTATATGAAATATTCATTATTATAGAACTCAAAGAAAACATATTAACATATAAACTCTATTTTTATACCCTCAGCGTTAAGGCTGATATGTCTGTCCGACAGGCAAATGCCTGTCCGATTTGATAGTACGCACGATAACTCTCGAAAGGAGTTACAGATTTAACCCTAACTTTGCACATTGTAATATTTCTTCCGAACTCAAATCTTGTCCTAAGCTGAAGAATATCAGACCAAGCCTTCCGATACCACCTCACAAAAATACATTTACAATATCCTGCAAACTATATCATGATTAAAGTGCCTTCTTCAGGTACCTCCCCACCAATATTTGAAAAGTAATATATTATCATAATTTAAATAGTCTTTACATACTATAACAGTATAAAATTTGGTACATTATGTTATATACGCCACCATGCCTTCTTCAAGTGTCATCATGATATGCATAATATGCCTTTTTGCATACGCAGTTTGACCTGAAACGTTTTGGAATATGGCATAAATCGATGATCTGAATATTTCCCATAAAATCCCATCAGCATCTATTTCGTTATCAAGGGATGTGTCAATTGCTTCTAAACTCTTCGAAATGAAGGGTTCCGCGGGGAGATGACGGAACGATTTTATATATTTGATCATTTAACTAAAACCCAAGTTATTGAAAAATATTACAGTTTTAAAGATATACAGTGATCATATTTGAAATAAGTCAAATTGGCTTACTCCGTAAATCAAGTGTTAAAATGTATGTATGTCTGTACACAGCATGCATATTTATATGCAAGTATATGCTCAACTTCTGAATGCCAGAACATGCAGAATACAGAATTCAACCTTCGATTCATATTATGTATATGTTTTTAACAAAACCTTTTAAACTTTATTATTTATTTGCCTCATTCAATTGTTATATTAATCGCTTTACTTTTTTCTTTTCAGAATAGACCTCTACTGCTGAATAAATCTAAGGTGAGTACATGCATTATTATTAAGTATTAATAGAATTGAAACAATTTATAAATAAGGAAACAATTAATCAAGTAAATTCCATTTTTATAATTAGAGTAAAGAAGTTGAATATATAGACGTTAGACGTTCCATTAATTGTTTGCCTTTTTACTAAAATTCTAAAAATATGCCAAATAAATAGAACTACTTATTGCATTTGTATTTCTGTAGATAAAGTATTCGATATGATTTTGAGATATTCTTATGCTCTGGGTAGTAAAAAAGATTGACTGGTCCGTCATAATACTTTATATATAAACATATTTATAGCTAAAACTATACAAAACCTTATCAGTTATCACTTTATCTTTCGATTTCGGCCGCGACTTATAATTATCCCTGTTTGACCACATGTCACCTAGCTTGGCTTTAGATATTACGTTGAAAATTTATTTAACAAAAAATGCTACATATATTTCAACAAATAGGGTTTCAAACGAATTCTCTAATTTCGCGAAAAACCACTAGGATTTTTTTAATTGAAGAAATGGTGCATATTTGTTCATGAAATTTTAATTTTTTTTCAGAGAAATTTTAAATTTTAATAAACATATTGCGGCGTTTATTATAAACCTTCTTATTCGTTGAAATCTGTTCTTTCTTTGGTTTTACAAATTGTTGGCATAAGCCTTTTTTAATTATTTGCGGTTACAGGTTTTATTTGAATCAAAAATATGTGCGTTGTGCAAATCAGATTAAATAGAAATGCCTACAATATTATATCATTATAATAGATTGTGGTTTCAAAAATGATTCTTACACCATTGCCTTGACGTTGTTTTACAGCTAATTACCTCAAGATTCATCATCGTTATTAACATCAATTAGAATTATGATTAAGTCAGTCTTATAATTAGATGCGAACAATGTATACGTGATTATTGTGCGTTTCTGGTTAATTCTACTTCTAGCGGTTTGGAAATAATCATAAATAAATTATAAATGGTCAAGAATCAATAACAAGGTCATTTCAGAGAACACGCATTTAGAAAAACAAAAAAATAGGAATATTCTTCAAAGGATTTTTAAAGGATCTTTATAGAAGGACTATGAATACAATAAGTCAATGTTTTTTTAGAAAATATTTTTGGAAGGGCCATCCGAGCAATAAACGTGGATATTTAACAAAATGTTTTTGGAAGGACTATCTGATCAATAATCGTGGATTTTTTGTTTGCGGACAATGAGCCCAATAAGCGTGGATTTAAAAAAAAAATCGGAAGGAGAATGAGCCCAATAAGCGTGGATTTTTTCGAGAATATTTTGGAGGGACTTTGAGCATAATAAGCGTGGATTTTTTAAAGAATTCTTTAGAGGAGGGACTTTGAGCATAATAAGCGTGGATTTTTTAAAGAATTCTTTAGAGGAGGGACTTTGAGCCTAATAAGCGTGAATTTTTAAATAATTCTATTGGGGGAACTTTGAGCCTAATAAGCGTGGATTTTTTAAAGAAGAATTTTGGAAGGATCATCAGAGCAAGAAGCGTGGATTTTTTAAAAAAGAATTTAGAAGGATCTTCAGAACAAGAAGCGTGGATTTTTTAAAGAAGAATTTTGGAAGGATCATCAGAGCAAGAAGCTTGGATTTTTTTAAAGAAGAATTTTGGAAGGATCATCAGAGCAAGAAGCGTGGATTTTTTTAAAAAAGAATTTAGAAGGATCATCAGAGCAAGAAGCGTGGATTTTTTAAAGAAGAATTTTGGGAAGGATCATCGGAGCAAGAATCGTGGATTTTTTTAAGAAGAATTTTGGAAGTATCATCAGAGCCAGAAGAGTGGATTTTTTTAAAGAAACATTTTGAAGGATCATCAGAGCAAGAAGCGTGGATTTTTAAAGCGTTTTTGAAGGACCATCAGATCAAGAAACGTGGATTTTTTAAAGAAGAATTTTGGAAGGATCATCAGAGCAAGAAGCGTGAATTTTTTAAAGAAGAATTTTGGAAGGATCTTCAGAGCAAGAAGCGTGGATTTTTTAAAGAAAAATTTTGGAAGGATCTTCAGAACAAGAAGCGTGGTTTTTTTAAAGAAGAATTTTGGAAGGATAATCAGAGCAAGAAGCTTGGATTTTTTAAAGAAGAATTTTGGAAGGATCATCAGAGCAAGAAACGTGGATTTTTTAACGAAGAATTTTGGAGGATCATCAGAGCAAGAAGAGTGGATTTTTTTAAAGAAACATTTTGAAGGATCATCAGAGCAAGAAACGTGGATTTTTTTAAGGAATTCTTTGGAGGAACTATGAATTATAGAAACGTGGGATTTTAAAGAATTCTTTGGAGGAACTATGAACTATAGAAACGTGGGATTTTAAAGAATTTTTTGGAGGGACTATGAACCTTATAAGCGAGGATTTTTTAAAGAATACTTTAGAATTCTTTGAAAGTTTGTGTTCTTATTGGTATCATACCAAACATTATCATTATCGTTCCACTAAATAAATGCCCAGCCTCATTATAGGGATTTTTACGACACTAGGTGCATTTTCCAACCGAAATTCATGGTGGATAAACAATTTCTTCAAAGATTTCCGATTCGGGTTATGTAATTTAACAATCAGGATGCTTCGATCTATGTAGAAAATGTTCGAATATAAGTCTCACCACTTTTTATGTATGACTATAAAATATTGTTCCGAACATTTGGTGGGCGAACAATATGTTCGGCGAATACTTCCAATATAGGTCCATGTTTCGACATAACCTCCATATAAATTCAGAGGTTGACAATAATGCTTGCTCCTAGGTCCATTTTTGGGACACCTCTTCATAGGGGTTTTGAGATGTTTACGGAATTTTGAATGCTTTTTTAAAAGATTATTTACTGTCAAATCAATAAACTCGCCTTTTGTAAACCAATTTCTATAAAAACCATAAGCGAAGATTTTTGGAAACCAAATCCTTGTTTAAAAAAAAAAATCAAGATGCAAAACAATAAAACTATTTTTATTTACGTTGATTTTAATCAATCACTTTTATTTTGAACTTTTGTCAGCGGGATTTTTTTCAGATTTTATATTGAAAAACCAATACGCGTGGATTTTTTTTAAATATAAAGACGCATTTTAAAACGTGGTAAAATAATCAAAACTAATATTATTATTATTATAAATGACTGTGTGCGTTTGCTTTAACATTTGATATCTCGAATGTGGGCTAAATAATGCACTGAGGATTAAATAATAATAAAAATAGCAACAACAAGAACAACAATAGAGAGTGTTACATATCAAATACTATATTTATTCATTCCTAGCAGCAAAGTAAATGACAACACCAACAAAAAATAACAAAAAGAAATGTAAAATAAATAAAAAATTTAAATAAAATGAAGAACAGCAATTCAACGACGACAACATGTCAAAGTATTTAAAAACAACAAGAAATAAGTCAAAGTCTCTGCTGTGCTGTGCAGTAACAAAATAAAAAGAAAACAAAATAAAAAATAATAATAACAACAACGACAACAGCGAGATTTTTTCACCGACATCTAAACCTCCAACCACAAAACGTTAATGAGAAGATCTTTTATTTTTTTTGGTGAATACCCAACACGATGGCAGTGTTTTAATTGTTTTTTTTTTGTTTCGTATTGTTCCCCTTGCTCGTCTTGTTGTTGTTGCTGTTTGGCATTGTATGGTATGTGAGCCGTTTGGTATGATTGGGTTGGAGGTAGGTGGAGCTTCATTTACTCAAAAAACTGTTCAGAACTGATACCATTCGACTGCTACTGCGGCTAATGTCGCAGTCTCTGCTGCTCATCATGAACAGCAGAAAAAAATAGCTCTCTGCCTGCCACATTAACTGTCACACTTGTGTTCATAATAAGCCTATAAATGTTTCGTGCTATGTACGTAAATACTACATATATACATACATATGTACGCTTGTATGTGCCTCAAGTTTTTTAGCTCTTTGGCCAACTAAACAACCAGACCCAGTATTGTTGTTGTCATTCTTACGTTTCTTTGTTTTATCGTCAAAGTCTCTGCATGTTTGTCGGAATATGTTTTGGTATGTGTTTTTTATTACCCGTGTTGTTGCTGTTGCTGCTGCTCTTGATATATGATGACTGTATGTGCCTGTGTCTGTGTTTTTTATTTGTTGGCTAATACAGGTTGTAGTCACTTTTTTGGAGAGGGGGCTGGCGCTGCTTATCGTTATGGCGTTCTCATTTTCAAACAATTTGCTATATCCATTCGTATGGGTGGTTGTGTGTGTCAGCAACGTACACAGGATTTCATTTCGGGGGGGGCCCGGTAGTACAAAATGAAAAAAATCGCTGTTGCAGACATAAATTTACTGTGAAAAAATTTCATTTCGGGGGGGGCCCGGGCCCCCCGGGCCGCCCCCCTGTGTACGTCCCTGGTGTGTGTAATATAATTATAATTATATATTCATTATGTTTGTGTATATATTTACTCCTACCACCAATCTGCTGACGACATTATGTCATAAAAAACAGAGAGGTGTGTTTTTCTGTCTATTTAGACAAGTGTTCGTTCGTCTATTCATTTGTTTGTTTTTCTCACTTTGTTGTTGTTCTTGTTTATCTAAATTGAAAAAAAGAGAATAACCTGTAATTCTAGGTGTGTTCTCTGCTCATTTTGTTTCATTTCATTTGCTGTTGGCTTATTTGTGTAGGTGTGAAGCGTTAAGATAAACGATTTATCTACATGATTCCATTTTTAAATTGTGATTTTTGTTGGCAAGCGTAGTGATACGATGTTGACAATTTGTAGAAGATTTTCTGAAGATCTTTAAGAAGCCTTCTATAGATAAAACACTCACACCCTCCGCAGATATTTCACATTATTTAGATATACCCATATTTCCTTTAGAGAATATGCATAGAATCAATACAAAAATGTGTATAAGTAGTCCATTTTTTAACTGATTTTTTTAATTTTTCACGTTTTTCTCTACATTTACCGTTATAAAACTAATTTTTGAAGTGACCCAGAAAAACCAAAGGTATATTTGTGGTCCAGGGACTCCAACTAAACAGAATTGGTACATTAGAACCCCTGAAAAATTTCTATAGATAATATAGGCTCTTATGGTCCTTCGAAAAATATTCTTTAAAAATCCCGCTTATGTGCCTGATGTTCCTTCGAAAAATATTCTTTAAAAATCCACGCTTATGTGCCTGATGGTCCTTCGAAAAATACTCTGCAAAAATCCACAAAGCATCCTTAGAATCCATAAAGCGTTTGCCACACAAAATGTAAATGTCAAACGCAAGGATAACAAAACAACATTTATGCGGTAAATAAAAATGCATAAAAGTGCCTGATGGTCCTTCGAAAAATATTCCTTAAAAATCCAAGCTTATTTCACTCATGGTCCCTCGAAAAATATTCCTTAAAAATCCAAGCTTATTTCACTCATGGTCCCTCGAAAAATATTCCTTAAAAATCCACACCTATTGCTCGGATAGTCCTCACAAAAATATTCTTTACAAATCCACGCCTATTTGTCAGATAGGCCTCTAAAAAATATTATTTAAAAATCCACGCCTATTTCTGTGATAGTCCTCTCAAAAATATTCTTTAAAATTCCACACCTATTGCTCGGATAGTCCTCTCTCAAAAAAAAAAAAAATAAATAAAAAATAAAAAATAAATAAAAAATATTCTTTAAAAAATCCACGCCTATTAATAAATCCACGCCTGTATTGGTCCTTGAAAAAATATTCTTTAAAAAATGCACACCTATTAATTAATAAATCCAGGCCTCAGTTGGCCCTTGAAAAATATTCTTTAATAAATCCAGGCCTCAGTTGGCCCTTGAAAAATATTCTTTAATAAATCCACGCCTCAGTTGGCCCTTGAAAAATATTCTTTAATAAATCCACGCCTCAGTTGGCCCTTGAAAAATATTCTTTAATAAATCCAGGCCTCAGTTGGCCCTTGATAGAGAATATAATTGCAGGAATTTTGTCCAGGACATATCCTCATTTACCAAATATTATAAATTTTTGCTAAAACTCCACCTTGAGATTTGCCACTCATGCCGCTCTTCCTATATTAACTTGTCTCGTGCCATATGTTTTCGTGTTTCGTTCGACAAATTTCCTTCAAAAATCCTTTTTACCTTTTTAGGGTTATCGACACTCACTTGAAAGCAACGTGTTCCCTCTCAAAAATAATAGAGGATTGAAAGGTGTATTTTAAGGCTATAGATTTTCAATGGAACGCGTGTCAATATCCTTTCATTCATATCCTGCGAATGCAGTCTCCCCTGTTTGGCATCATTGTCATCTGCAATCGGGCGCTTATGCTCTGCAATTCCTTGGGATGTTTATCATTCCAAATTGTAGAAATCATATGAATGAAATATTTGTGTCAATTTATTTGTCTCCCTTTTCCCCCTTTTTGTTTGCCTCACCGGCTGTCTGTCTGTCTCTGCACCCCTGTCTAATTGTGTGTATATGGATGGATTGTCATCAGCAACTTCATCTGCATTTTTATTTACCGCATAAATGTTGTTATCCTTGCGTTTGACATTTACATTTTGTGTGGCAAACACTTTAAGGATTCTAAGGATGCTTTGTTGTTGTTGTTGTTGAGAGGCATTTATGGCCAGGGCATTCTTGACGCATAACCCAAATTCAATACCGCTATGCCAACACACACAACATATTTCAAGGCACCCGTACAACCTCAATCCGAGATGACATTTAAAAGGAGTCACATTAGTGAAATATATTTATGAATGATGTCCTGCTGCAAGGATAAAAATAAAGGCATCAGCGAAATCAACCCTTATGCATACGAACATTCACCCAACCATCTATCCATCTATTAATAAAGTGAACATCGGCTAAATAACAGGATTTCTTTTCGTTACAAAATGCCTCGAGTTGGTTATCCTTTCAATGGAAAGGGATCTCATTTTGCAATGTGTTTCCTATGCACATATGACTCGTGCTGAAGAAAAATCATCTGCTTAGTAAATATAACTGATTTTTGTGCAACTCTTTTATTGACAAACCTGTTCTGTCTTTTATAAATACAAATATTTCGACAATAACCGTTATTGATGATGTCCTTTTCTTCTTGGATTTTTAAAAAATATTTTTTCCAAGGACTAGATGAGGATTTTCTAAAGAACATTTTATATTTTTCAAGGTCCATATGAGGTGTGGATTTTTTGAATATTATTTTTCAAGGTTCATATAAGGTGTGGATTTTTTAAAGCATATTTTTTCAAGGACCAGAATATTTTTTCAAAGACCAGAATATTTTTAAGAAATAATATTTTTCAAGGTCCATTTGATGTGTGGATTTTTTAAAGAATATTTTTCAAGGTCCATATGAGGTGTGGATTTTTTAAAGCATATTTTTCAAGGACCAGATAATTTTTTCAAGGTCCATCCTAGCCGTGGATTTTTTAAAGAATATTTTTAAGGACCAGATAACTTTTTTAAGGTCCCTCCTAGGCGCGGATTTTTTAAAAAAATATTTTTTCAAGGTCCATCCTACCCGTGGATTATTTAAAGAATATTTTTTTAAGGGCCAGACAATTTTTTTAAGGTCCCTCCTAGGATTTTTAAAAAATATCTTTTCCAAGGACTAGATGAGGATTTTCTAAAGAACATTTTATATTTTTCAAGGTCCATATGAGGTGTGGATTTTTTGAATATTATTTTTCAAGGTTCATATAAGGTGTGGATTTTTTAAAGCATATTTTTTCAAGGACCATAATATTTTTTCGAAGACCAGAATATTTTTAAGAAATAATATTTTTCAAGGTCCATTTGATGTGTGGATTTTTTAAAGAATATTTTTCAAGGTCCATATGAGGTGTGGATTTTTTAAAGAATATTTTTTCAAGGACCAGATATTTTTTTTTTAAATCCATCCTAGCCGTGGATTTTTTAAAGAATATTTTTTAAGGACCAGATAACTTTTTTAAGATCCCTCCTAGGCGCGGATTTTTTAAAAAAATATTTTTTCAAGGTCCATCCTACCCGTGGATTTTTTAAAGAATATTTTTTTAAGGGCCAGACAATTTTTTTAAGGTCCCTCCTAGGCGTGAATTTTTAAAAGAATATTTCTTCAAGGACCAGACATTTTTTTCAAGATCCCTCCTAGGCGTGGATTTTTTAAAGAATATTTTTTCAAGGACCAAATAATTTTTTCAAGGTCCATCGTGGGCGTGGATTTTTTTAAAGAATATTTTTTCAAGGACCAAATAAATTTTTCAAGGTCCATCGTGGGCGTGGATTTTATTAAAGAATATTTTTTCAAGGACCAAATAATTTTTTCAAGGTCCATCGTGGGCGTGGATTTTTTTAAAGAATATTTTTTGAAGGAACAAATAATTTTTTCAAGGTCCATCGTGGGCGTGGATTTTTTTAAAGAATATTTTTTGAAGGACCAACTAATTTTTTCAAGGTCCATCGTGGGCGTGGATTTTTTTAAAGAATATTTTTTCAAGGCCTATCCATGGCTTGGATTTATTAAAGTATTTTTTTCAAGGGCTATCCAAGGCGTGGACTTTTTAAAGAATATTTTTTCAAGGCCTATCCAAGGCGGGGTTTTATACCCTACACAACTATGTTGTCAGGGTATTATAGATTCTTGCAGCCCCAAGAGTTTGTAACGCCTCGAAATATTGGTCCTAGACCCACCTTCAAGTATACCGATCGTCATATCTCGACTAGCTGAGTCGATCTAGACATGTGAGTCCGTCCGTCCGTCTGTCCATTATAATTCGTAAACACGACACAGGCCAAAGTTATGGACCAATCTTCAGACCAGGGGATGAAATGGACCAAATACTTAATTTTTGTCGGTTTTTCTGGTCGCTTCAGAGGTCGCAGTTGTGGTCCGAACATCGTGAAATTTTACATGGATAAGTAGATCGGGACAAAGAATATGCATGGCTGTTTTGATAAAGATCGGTCAATATTTAGCGGGTGAAATGGACCCTGACTTTTCTGTGAAAAATTACAAAATTTTTATTCTGGGGTGTATATACTTGCTCCTGAAGGACATATACCCGAGAATAGTATATCCAAGAGGAGATGTTAACCTTCTTATTGATACCAATTATATGGCTGTAGTACTCAGATGTGGGAGTTATAGGTAATTAGGTAAATGTGCATTGTATTACTATTACTCTATTAGAGGACGGAAATGTCGCGCAGATAGCTTTGAAATGGTACATGAAGTTCCGATTATGGTCAAGGACGACGGCTATAGTTTTCGGTGAAGTTGAGATTTCATTCAGGGGGTGCAATGAACCGAAAACTGTAATTTTTGTCAGATTTTCTAGTCTCTCTATATGCAGAACATCACATATTTTACAAGGTGAAGGGGATCTGACCAAATACTTAGAGCGGCTGTTTAGATGATGATCGGTCAATATTCAAGATCTATAATCGGTAAAAAGTGTGCAAATATCACGAAATATTGCCCAGACTCAGAATATAGAACCGCAGAAAGTTTACTTTTCGTGGTAGTTGTGTAGGCTATCATATGGTCGGCCCCGTCCGACTATACTGCTCCGCTCAACAATGGTAATGTCTAAATAATATCCCATTTCAATGCAAAAAAATATTCCCACGATTCACACCCACATTACTGACCATATTCAATGTTTTTAAATCCCCGAAATAATCGAAATGTCAATTGTTGTATAAAATTAGAGCATTTTCTCCCCTTTGTAATCGATTTTTATTAATAAAATTCTTCACAAAAACTCTCACAATTTTACCGTTCATTAATCTCTTGAAGGCTGCTGGTACCGGCATAATTGACACAACCCATTGTCTTATTTCAAACGCAATTCGGAAAGTACAGTAATCAATAGTCCATCATAATTTGGCACAAAAACTTCCCAAATACTCCTTCTTGGTCTCATTGAGATAAATGAAATTGAAGTGGAAAAAGTGGAAGTTGCAGCGGAACTATATCGCGGTGATTAGTAATTGAATTGTGAAGACACACAACCAACATTTATTTCCTGTAATTTAGTTTTTTTCGGTTTCAGCAGAATATCCGTGTGAATTTTTTTCTCTTTTGCCAGGCCTGAACAAATATCCCTCCCCAAAAAGGGGTGCCCATGCTGAGACCAAAAGTAAAATGACTTAATTAAATTGTGTTCACCATAAGACCGCACATAAAATTCCCGCATCATGTCTTAGAGAAAAAGTCCTTGTCTGGCCATTATCGCACCTACATGCGGAGGCCAAACCACCCTTCCTCCCTCCTCCACGGCTTTTGAATTACCTACCTCTTCTCATGTGTGTCTTGCCATAAACTGCTTAGATTTCACACTTTAAAGGCTGTGTTTTTTGTTTATTTTCTTTCACGAGGGTACTTTACGTGGGTTTGTTGTTATTTTTCGAGTGCATGAGAGTGTGGTATGCGTGAGTGGGTATTTCACGTCGTAACCCATAAACCCAAGAAGAATCATTTCTTTCTCACACATAAATTATATTGGAAATTTTCCAATGCCAACACATTGACTTCCTCCGACTACTATTCTTAGTGGAATTACCTTCATGTGGTTGGGTGATTGATTTTGATTTCCTCTTTCGGTATTTCACTCTAGTCAAGCCTTCTATTGGAAAATTTATTGTGGCCGATTATGTGGTTTTACTGAGTTTTTTACTGTGAGAATTATTTTGAAAATAATTGGGATTTTAAGTATATTTTTGGAAGCACCATTAGAGGCGTGGATTTTTATAGAATAGTTTTGGGAGGACCATCAGACGATTGTAATATTTTTGCAAGGACCATCAGAGCAATAGGCGTGGATTTTTTAAAGAATATTTTTGCAAGGACCATCAGAGCAATAGGCGTGGATTTTTTAAAGAATATTTTTGCAAGGACCTTTAGCCCATAAGCGTGGATTTTTTAAGAATATTTTTGCAAGGACCTTTAGCCCAATAAGCGTGGATTTTTTAAAGAATATTTTTGCAAGGACCTTTAGCCCAATAAGCGTGGATTTTTTAAAGAATATTTTTGCAAGGACCTTTAGTCCAATAAGCGTGGATTTTTATAAAGAATATTTTTGCAAGGACCATCAGAGCAATAGGCGTGGATTTTTTAAAGAATATTTTTGCAAGGACCATCAGAGCAATAGGCGTGGATTTTTTAAAGAATATTTTTGCAAGGACCATCAGAGCAATAGGCGTGGATTTTTTAAAGAATATTTTTGCAAGGACCATCAGAGCAATAGGCGTGGATTTTTTAAAGAATATTTTTGCAAGGACCATCAGAGCAATAGGCGTGGATTTTTTAAAGAATATTTTTGCAAGGACCATCAGAGCAATAGGCGTGGATTTTTTAAAGAATATTTTTGCAAGGACCATCAGAGCAATAGGCGTGGATTTTTTAAAGAATATTTTTGCAAGGACCATCAGAGCAATAGGCGTGGATTTTTTAAAGAATATTTTTGCAAGGACCATCAGAGCAATAGGCGTGGATTTTTTAAAGAATATTTTTGCAAGGACCATCAGAGCAATAGGCGTGGATTTTTTAAAGAATATTTTTGCAAGGACCATCAGAGCAATAGGCGTGGATTTTTTAAAGAATATTTTTGCAAGGACCATCAGAGCAATAGGCGTGGATTTTTTAAAGAATATTTTTGCAAGGACCATCAGAGCAATAGGCGTGGATTTTTTAAAGAATATTTTTGCAAGGACCATCAGAGCAATAGGCGTGGATTTTTTAAAGAATATTTTTGCAAGGACCATCAGAGCAATAGGCGTGGATTTTTTAAAGAATATTTTTGCAAGGACCATCAGAGCAATAGCCGTGGATTTTTTAAAGAATATTTTTGCAAGGACCTTTAGCCCACTAAGCGTGGATTTTTATAAAGAATATTTTTGCAAGGACCTTTAGCCCACTAAGCGTGGATTTTTATAAAGAATATTTTTACAAGGACCTTTAGTCCAATAAGCGTGGATTTTTATAAAGAATATTTTTGCAAGGACCTTTAGTCCAATAAGCTTGGATTTTTATAAAGAATATTTTTGCAAGGACCTTTAGTCCAATAAGCGTGGATTTTTATAAAGAATATTTTTGCAAGGACCTTTAGTCCAATAAGCGTGGATTTTTATAAAGAATATTTTTGCAAGGACCTTTAGTCCAATAAGCGTGGATTTTTATAAAGAATATTTTTGCAAGGACCTTTAGTCCAATAAGCGTGGATTTTTATAAAGAATATTTTTGCAAGGACCTTTAGTCCAATAAGCGTGGATTTTTATAAAGAATGTTTTTGCAAGGACCTTTAGTCCAATAAGCGTGGATTTTTATAAAGAATATTTTTGCAAGGACCTTTAGTCCAATAAGCGTGGATTTTTATAAAGAATATTTTTGCAAGGACCTTTAGTCCAATAAGCGTGGATTTTTATAAAGAATATTTTTGCAAGGACCTTTAGTCCAATAAGCGTGGATTTTTATAAAGAATATTTTTGCAAGGACCTTTAGTCCAATAAGCGTGGATTTTTATAAAGAATATTTTTGCAAGGACCTTTAGTCCAATAAGCGTGGATTTTTATAAAGAATATTTTTGCAAGGACCTTTAGTCCAATAAGCGTGGACTTTTATAAAGAATATTTTTGCAAGGACCTTTAGTCCAATAAGCGTGGATTTTTATAAAGAATATTTTTGCAAGGACCTTTAGTCCAATAAGCGTGGATTTTTATAAAGAATATTTTTGCAAGGACCTTTAGTCCAATAAGCGTGGACTTTTTATAAAGAATATTTTTGCAAGGACCTTTAGTCCAATAAGCGTGGATTTTTATAAAGAATATTTTTGCAAGGACCTTTAGTCCAATAAGCGTGGATTTTTATAAAGAATATTTTTGCAAGGACCTTTAGTCCAATAAGCGTGGATTTTTATAAAGAATATTTTTGCAAGGACCTTTAGTCCAATAAGCGTGGATTTTTATAAAGAATATTTTTGCAAGGACCTTTAGTCCAATAAGCGTGGATTTTTATAAAGAATATTTTTGCAAGGACCTTTAGTCCAATAAGCGTGGATTTTTATAAAGAATATTTTTGCAAGGACCTTTAGTCCAATAAGCGTGGATTTTTATAAAGAATATTTTTGCAAGGACCTTTAGTCCAATAAGCGTGGATTTTTATAAAGAATATTTTTGCAAGGACCTTTAGTCCAATAAGCGTGGATTTTTATAAAGAATATTTTTGCAAGGACCTTTAGTCCAATAAGCGTGGATTTTTATAAAGAATATTTTTGCAAGGACCTTTTCCAATAAGCGTGGATTTTTATTGCAAGGACCTTTAGTCCAATAAGCGTGGATTTTTATAAAGAATATTTTTGCAAGGACCTTTAGTCCAATAAGCGTGGATTTTTATAAAGAATATTTTTGCAAGGACCTTTAGTCCAATAAGCGTGGATTTTTATAAAGAATATTTTTGCAAGGACCTTTAGTCCAATAAGCGTGGATTTTTATAAAGAATATTTTTGCAAGGACCTTTAGTCCAATAAGCGTGGATTTTTATAAAGAATATTTTTGCAAGGACCTTTAGTCCAATAAGCGTGGATTTTTATAAAGAATATTTTTGCAAGGACCTTTAGTCCAATAAGCGTGGATTTTTATAAAGAATATTTTTGCAAGGACCTTTAGTCCAATAAGCGTGGATTTTTATAAAGAATATTTTTGCAAGGACCTTTAGTCCAATAAGCGTGGATTTTTATAAAGAATATTTTTGCAAGGACCTTTAGTCCAATAAGCGTGGATTTTTATAAAGAATATTTTTGCAAGGACCTTTAGTCCAATAAGCGTGGATTTTTATAAAGAATATTTTTGCAAGGACCTTTAGTCCAATAAGCGTGGATTTTTATAAAGAATATTTTTGCAAGGACCTTTAGTCCAATAAGCGTGGATTTTTATAAAGAATATGTTTGCAAGAATTTTTTAATATATCCTCTCAAAACTTTTATTACATTCCAAAAGTTAGTTTTTTATTCACTTCCTATTAAATTTGTTGTATATTTTATATTAAAATAATTTTTATAAATTTCCACTATTTCCCTTGCGGTACACATAAAGTATGCACATCTGGACTATTATCTAACAAATCGAACTTATTCAACAGCTCCTTGTTTGTTTTCGGTTTTATCTAAACAAGTATTTCAACAACTTCCGATTTCCCACAGAATACTTGAATAAAATAGATCCGAACAAATTTTCTGTTAGCTATAAAGCTAGCCTGCCTGCCAACCGCATCATCAAAACCACAAAATCTTCCCACACTTGTAACTCTTTCGTTTCATTGTTGTCCAAAGATGTTCTCTTCCTTTGTTATTGTTCTCTCGCTGACATTGTCGATGCGGGAAAAACGAAAAATTTAATTGAAAATCATATATCTTTTACCACTTGATATCGGATGCCTGCCTGCCTTATGGTTAGAAGTGTGTGTTGGAATATGCCAATAGATGTTTATAAAGGGAAAAATCAAATAAAACTGCAACCAAAAAAATCTTCTCACACCCTAACCCCATCCCTACCATAACGAAACCTAACGCTGATGGCCCCAAAAATTACATGATGATGCCCTCCAAAAACCAAAAAGAAACACACGATTTGTTTTTGTTTTTCCTGTAACATAAAGTGTCAAATTGGAAATAATCCCACCGCAATAGGAGGAGGTTTAGGGAAAAATTCACTGCCCTGAGAAATCATGGGAGTAGGGGTGAAAAATTAACCCCATTTCTTTTCTAATGGGGGGGAATAGTGTGTGTGGAGCTCTTACAATAGAACATGTGTTGAAAGTATTCCAACAAAGAGAAATACTGTAACTTATAGGGTCCGCACACACATATTTCCACATATCCATTCAACAACAAAAACAAACAAAAAAAACACTTGAAGGGCTTCAGTTTGAATGCTGCAACATTCATTCCATAACCAATTTGAATGAATGAAACAAACTACAAATGGATTTATGAACTCATTACGATACATTTACAACCCTTCCCCCCTCTTTCAAGCATTCGATTCAATACCCATTCAATTGGTTGGTGGGACCCGAAAAAATAGTATTAAACGAAATAAAAGATGTAAAATACTCCACACACATTCCGTTGCACATGGTATATGTAAAGTACGGAATAGTACTTACATACATACTTTGTGGCTTTATTTGTTGCTGTTGCATCGTTTAACAACACCATTCAGTCCACTACAGCCATTGAGTCAGTCCAACCAAATGAATTGGATGATTGTGTGAATGGAATTATGTGGTGTGACATTAACAAAGAGTTTACTGCTAATTAAAAATGAGTTTATTAATGTCCTAAAAATTGTTGAGTGAAAAAGAAAAATATGTTTTTTTTTTTGGTTTTCCCAAGCGATATTTTCAGGAAGAGAAATTTAAAGTCATACTTTTTAATTAAATGTTTAGAAAAAGGGATGTGGTATAAATAAACGTGTGAATTATTAAATTACATATAAAATTTTTCATTTAATGAAAAAATTGAAAAAGCGTATTTTACTTGAACTATGATAATCTGTGCGTTCATTTGTTGAGCTCGCAATAGGGCCTAGCCATTTTGAAAAGCGTTTATAATGGTCCACATATATATTATAAGTATTTGTTTTATCATTATTGAAAATGGGATATACCTCAATATCCAGTAGTTTGAGGATTTTGGTCACGTTTTTTGGATTGCCAAGTCTACCTACAAAATATTGTTCCACTTTTTAGGGTCAATTAAATTCGGAGTTAGAACCGTTTACCGTTCGAAGTCTTAAAAATATTATTCCATGTGACTGGCGATGTTTATTATTCGTTAATAAAATCATATCCAAAACTGTATACAGCGAATATTTTTTTAAGGCGTTTGTCATAATTATTATACATCTTTTTATGGTATATTTTTCAGATCGTCATAATTTACAATTTATACGGATTGGGGAAAAGGTGAAAGGGACGGTTAAAATATTCGAATATCGTTTTCGCGGCTTTTGAGGCACAATCGAAAATGTTATGAACGACATTTTTGCAAAATTCCGCCATGTGGGATTACGGTTTAAAATTTTTGAAAGAGTTTGGACGCATTCTTAAATCGAAGTGGCTGTTATTTGCCAATACGGATTCTTAAAGGGTGAAAACCATGTTTTCACAAAGCTCCCATGTAACGGTATCATCCCATTTTCGGTTTTATTCAAAATAGCTAATTCGTTAGCGAATGTGGGATCTATTTAGTACCTATGTTCTCTTATAGTACAATTTTTTTAAAACTACGTCCATATCTCAACCCTACACACCAATCCTGACCGGAACAAAAATCTAGCTCTACAATAAATTCGGTGCCATTTTTAACCTCTGTACTCTCCTAATACTTATTTTGAAAAACCATTTTCAAATTTCAAAAATAGCTTCACCCAAATCCAAATTATCTTAAAACGAATTTCCAACACTAGGAAATACCCCAATCTTAATTCAAAATTACAGGATTGTTTTGATTCACCTAAATCCAATTTGTATTTATTTTTGTTTAGTACCATTTAGCAATCCAATGGAAATCTTATTACTCAATACTCCAATACAGCACCACGACATTGATTCTAACTCCACATGACAAGATTCCAGCTGTATCGGTTCACCTGTATCTAAATTTGGTACCATTCAGTACACATTAGTACGAATTCCCAAAACTTTCTACATAGCCCAATCCTACATCCCAACAGTGATATTAACTTCAAATCTATCGGTTTACGCAAATCCACATTTGGTACCTTTCTGTACACATTAGTACAAACTTCCAAAACTTAACAGTACAACAGTAACAGTTAACAGTAACCTAACTCCAAATTTCAGGATTCCAGCTGAATTGGTTGACCCAAAGTTAATAATGTACTAAATTTAATACACATTAGTACGAATTTCCATTCATCTTACATCAAATTTCAAGCTCTATCGGTTCTCCTAAATCCAAATTTGGTACCAAAACTTTCTCCATAGCCCAATCCTACACCCCAACAATGATCGTAACTCCAATTTTCAGGTTTCCAGCTCCAGTAAAAATTTTCAAAACTTTCCACAAAGCTCAATCCTACACCTCATCTGTGATCCGAACGTCAAAACTCAAAATTCCAGCCCAATTGGTTCACAAAAATCCGCATTTGGTACCATTTAGTACAAATTTCCAAAACTTCATACATGGGTTCACCCAATATTTAAATTGCACAAAATTTAGTTCACATTAGTAGGAATTTCCAAAACATCCTAAATAGCTCAATTCTACCATTCCATTCCAGCTCTATCGGATTCACCGACATCCCAATTTGGTACCATACGCCCCAACAGTGATCCTAACTGCAAATTTCAGGATCCAAGCTCTACTGGTTCAACCAAATCCAAAATCTACCAATTATAGTACGATTTAGTACTTTTCGTACAGATAAGTAACAAATTTTCAAAACTACGGTTATATATCAACCATACACTCCGACGGTAATGTTAATTTTAAATGTAAGGATTCTAGCTCCATTTGTACCTCCAATTAAAAATTGTACCAAACGTAGTACTTTATTGTACCATATAGTACTTTATGTATACAAGAATACACGATTTCAAACCCACCTCCTTATATCGACCCTACTTCTCAACCTTAATCCGCATTCCAAATTTCAAGGTTTTAGCTCTATCCATTCACATGCTACGAAATTGTACCAAATGTAGTAGATTTTCGTACTTTTCGGATAATTATAGTTCGAGTGTCCAAAAAACCCCTTCTATATCTATTCTAAACTCCTTCAGTGACCCTCATTTAAAATTTAAGAGTTCTAGCTCTATTGGTTCGGCAAATACAAATGGTATCACATTTAGTACTTTTCGTACCGTTCTAGTTTATTTCCCTGCCTTATCTTTCACGACCCTCACTCAAAATTTCAAGATTCTAGTTTCATCCGTTTCGTCTGGGCGTTGATAAATCGTTAAATCAGTCAGTCAATCACTTTCCTATTTTATTAGTATAGATTACGGTATATAGATGGTCCACGTTTAGGCATAGCTCCCTTATAAGGGTACCCCCAATTTTCGGTATTTTGGGGTTCTTGAGCGCATTTTTCAAACGAATTCGCTGAAATTTGCTGGGTACTAAATGTCTCCACAATAAAGTATAAATATAGATCCACGTAGCCTGGTAGCCTCCTTATAACGGTACTTCCTAATTTTCAGTATTTTGGGGGTTTTGATCGTATTTTTCCGCGAATTAGCTGTAATTTTGTATTTTGAGTTTTTAATATGTACCAAATCTCTCCACAAAAAATTATGAATATAAGTCAATTTTTTCGGATAACCCCCATATAAGGGTACCCCCAATTTCGGTATTTTGGGGTTCTTGAGCGCGTTTTTCAACCGAATTTGCTGTAATTTGGTATTTTGTAGTCGTATATGGTAACATACCTCCCTACCAAAAATTATTAATATTCCCCCCTTTTTGAGGTAGTCCCCATATAACCCCCTTTTTTATATTAAAATAGTTATCTGATTTATTTCGCGTTTTGAGTTTAGTTCTAAGATTCTGTTGTAATAATTTCTCCTGCGGAGGATAGCGAGATAAAAAATTAAAACGTAAAGTTCGATAATGTGGACCCATATTCCCCATCTTCGAATTTTAACTAAGTTTGGAAGAAATAATAAGATGGGCAACGTTTGGATGAAGTCAAAATTTTCTGAAACAGATTTGGTCCAAAGACTAGAACCAATATTTCGATGAGGCACATTTTCACCGTTAAAGTGTATACACCCTCATTAGCCATAAGGCTGAGGTTTAATTATCCACTAAAAATTTCTGATATTTGTATTATGGTTTACATTATGGTTTACGTAATTCATTTTTTCCACTCCACTTTTTGGTATGTTCCCTATGTTTTCATTTCTAGTACCTGTCAGTATATATATGGTGGAGGGTATCCAAACGCCTTTTCGATTGTTTACTTGTTGTTATTGAAATACCAAAGTACATGTATAAAGGTTTGAGGTACGAAAGTATCTTTATTTCCAGATCCAACATTTCTGCAATGTCGACTCCTGTTCTTTAACCCCAAATGCTTCGTTTCGCACGTTTTGTCATTGAGGGAATAAGCCAACCATCACATATTTTGTTATATTTATCATGGCCCAGAACACGAATTTATCTTTCTTCTATTATACAAATATAAGTCACTATTTACAGGGTTTATTTTCTGAATCCCATTGAAACCCTTAATCATAATTAAACGAATTTAATGATACCTTCTACTTGTATGAATATAATATAAGTATGTACTTCATTCTAATTAATTTAAATATTCGCTTTAAAAGCTCTCCTTCGAATAACAAAAATATATTCTTGATTTTACTCTTTCCATTATTAAAATTAAAAAATCGTCTATTGTCCATTCACCTTACAATGACCGAATGACCATAACGTGTCCCCATTAAAGCAAACATTGGTTTTCGCAAACTTCCGAATTCCCTTTGAATTTTTGTTTCCTTTAAATGCCGCTCTCCAGCGAATTCTAATTGTTCAATTCAAAATCATTTTTATCGGAGAACTGGGTATGGGAATCAAAACCAGCGACCTGCGTTCTTTTATTTCTGTTATTTCAGCATTTTTATTATTTTTTGTACTGCGATGTGAGTGAGTAAGACTCGTGCCTGACGCACTTTTGCGTTCCTTGTTTTTTTATTATTTCGAAATTTAGACCAAAAGAATAGAAATAATAAAAAGTGTTTTAGCTTTGATTTTTGTGTACCTTTTACCGCATCATCGGGTGGACGGACGAACGGATGGTCGGACTCATACCGGGGCGCCTTTGACTTTGCAACCCTTAAGCTGGGCACACGGCACATAACTCAATGATGTATTGTTTGAATTTACCTTGATCCTGGTTACCGGAAAATCAGGAATGAATATTTTTGCTTCAGCGAAATTCTATAAAAATTGTAAGTGTGCGTATGTGTGAGTGTGTTGGAAACAAAGTGTGAGGATAGCATTTGCTTTTTGTGGCATTAATCTTTAAATCTTTATCCACATTTGGGAACAAAACATACTCACACACACACACGCTGATACGGAGACCCACATCCCATATCAGCGAACAATAAAGGTGCACACAAATGAATTGTATTCATGACCAATTTTTGTAGATTTTTGCTGAAATGCACAATTACACCAAAGCTATGAGGACAAAAAAAAGGTGGTTGCAAGGACATTTGGTTTGAATACTTTCAATGCTCTTGGTTGGGGTAGGTGTAATTGGTGTTTTCAAAAAATTGTTAGTGTATGCGTATGTTTGATGGACATCGGGCTAAGTATGAGTAATGAAAGTAAAAGTAATCTAACAGTTGTGGCATCAGGTGGGAAGGTATGAGCGATCGGATTTCGGAAGGAGAATCAACAATTTTTTATTTCAGGATTTTTTTTCGAGGACTATCAGAACTCGCAATGTGGATTTTTTAAAAGATATTTTTTAAGGACCATAACAGGCGTGGATTTTTTAAAGAACATTTTTTCAAGGGCCATAACAGGCGTGGATTTTTTAAAGAATATTTTTTAAGGACCTTAACAGGCGTGGGTTATTTAAAGAACATTTTTTAAGGACCTTAACAGGCGTGGATTTTTTAAAGAACATTTTTTCAAGGACCTTACAGGCGTAGATTTTTTAAAGAATACTTTATCAGGAACCTTAACAGGCGTGGATTTTTTAAAGAATATTTTTTCAAGGACCATAATAGGCGTGGATGTGTTAATGACTTTTTTCTAGGATGTTCGGTATGAGGCTTGATTTTTTTAAAGAATATTTTTTCAAGGACCTTAACAGGTGTGGATTTTTTAAAGAATATTTTTTCAAGGACCTTAACAGGCGTGGATTTTTTAAAGAATATTTTTTCAAGGACCTTAACAGGCGTGGATTTTTTAAAGAATATTTTTTCAAGGACCTTAACAGGCCTGGATTTTTTAAATAATATTTTTTCAAGGACCATAACAGACGTGGATTTTTTAAAGAATACTTTTTTCAAGGACCATAACAGGCGTTAATGACTTTTTTCTAGGATGTTCGGTATGAGGCTTGAATTTTTTAAAGAATATTTTTTCAAGGACCTTAACAGGCGTGGATTTTTTAAAGAATATTTTTTCAAGAACCTTAACAGGCGTGGATTTTTTAAAGAATATTTTTTCAAGGACCATAATAGGCGTGGATGTGTTAATGACTTTTTTTCTAGGATGTTCGGTATGAGGCTTGGATTTTTTAAAGAATATTTTTTCAAGGACCTTAACAGGCGTGAATTTTTTAAAGAATACTTTTTTCAAGGACCATAATAGGCGTGGATGTGTTAATGACTTTTTTCTAGGATGTTCGGTATGACGCTTGGAGTTTTTAAAGAATATTTTTTCAAGGACCTTAACAGGTGTGGATTTTTTAAAGAATATTTTTTCAAGGACCTTAACAGGCGTGGATTTTTTAAAGAATATTTTTTCAAGGACCTTAACAGGCGTGGATTTTTTAAATAATATTTTTTCAAGGACCATAACAGACGTGGATTTTTTAAAGAATACTTTTTTCAAGGACCATAACAGACGTGGATTTTTTAAAGAATACTTTTTTCAAGGACCATAACAGGCGTTAATGACTTTTTTCTAGGATGTTCGGTATGAGGCTTGAATTTTTTAAAGAATATTTTTTCAAGGACCTTAACAGGCGTGGATTTTTTAAAGAATATTTTTTCAAGGACCTTAACAGGCGTGGATTTTTTAAAGAATATTTTTTCAAGGACCTTAACAGGCGTGGATTTTTTAAAGAATATTTTCTCAAGGACCTTAACAGGCGTGGATTTTTTAAAGAATATTTTTTCAAGGACCTTAACAGGCGTGGATTTTTTAAATAATATTTTTTCAAGGACCATAACAGACGTGGATTTTTTAAAGAATACTTTTTTCAAGGACCATAACAGGCGTTAATGACTTTTTTCTAGGATGTTCGGTATGAGGCTTGAATTTTTTAAAGAATATTTTTTCAAGGACCTTAACAGGCGTGGATTATTTAAAGAATACTTTTTCAAGGACCATAATAGGCGTGGATGTGTTAATGACTTTTTTCTAGGATGTTCGGTATGAGGCTTGATTTTTTTAAAGAATATTTTTTCAAGGACCTTAACAGGCGTGGATTTTTTAAAGAATATTTTTTCAAGGACCTTAACAGGCGTGGATTTTTTAAAGAATATTTTTTCAAGGACCTTAACAGGCGTGGATTTTTTAAAGAATATTTTTTCAAGGACCTTAACAGGCGTGGATTTTTTAAATAATATTTTTTCAAGGACCATAACAGACGTGGATTTTTTAAAGAATACTTTTTTCAAGGACCATAACAGGCGTTAATGACTTTTTTCTAGGATGTTCGGTATGAGGCTTGAATTTTTTAAAGAATATTTTTTCAAGGACCTTAACAGGCGTGGATTTTTTAAAGAATATTTTTTCAAGGACCTTAACAGGCGTGGATTTTTTAAAGAATATTTTTTCAAGGACCATAATATGCGTGGATGTGTTAATGACTTTTTTTCTAGGATGTTCGGTATGAGGCTTGGATTTTTTAAAGAATATTTTTTCAAGGACCTTAACAGGCGTGAATTTTTTAAAGAATATTTTTTCAAGGACCATAATAGGCGTGGATGTGTTAATGACTTTTTTCTAGGATGTTCGGTATGAGGCTTGGAGTTTTTAAAGAATATTTTTTCAAGGACCATAATAGGCTTGGATTTTTTAAAGAATATTTTTTCAAGGACATTAACAGGCGTGGATTATTTAAAGAATACTTTTTCAAGGACCATAATAGGCGTGGATGTGTTAATGACTTTTTTCTAGGATGTTCGGTATGAGGCTTGGATTTTTTAAAGAATATTTTTTCAAGGACCAAAGAAGGCGTGGATGTGTTAATGACTTTTTTCTAGGATGTTCGGTATGAGGTTTGGATTTTTTAAAGAATATTTTTTCAAAGACCTTAACAGGCGTGGATTTTTTAAAGAATATTTTTTCAAGGACCATAATAGGCGTGGATGTGTTAATGACTTTTTTCTAGGATATTCGGTCTTAGGCGTGGATTTTTTAAAGAATATTTTTTCAAGGACCATAACAGGCGTGGATTTTTCAAAGAATATTTTTTCAAGGACCATAACAGGCGTGGATTTTTTAAAGAATACTTTTTCAAGGAACATAAAAGACGTGGATTTTTTAAAGAATACTTTTTCAAGGACCACAACAGACGTGGATTTTTTAAAGAATGCTTTTTCCAGGACCATAACAGACGTGTATTTTTTAAAGAATACTTTTTTCAAAGACCATAACAGGCGTGGATTTTTTAAAGAATATTTTTTCAAGGACCATAATAGGCGTGGATGTGTTAATGACTTTTTTCTAGGATATTCGGGCTGAGGCGTGGATTTTTTAAAGAATATTTTTTCAAGGACCATAACAGGCGTGGATTTATTAAAGAATATTTTTTCAAGGACCATAACAGGCGTGGATTTTTTAAAGAATACCTTTTCAAGGACCATAACAGGCGTGGATTTTTTAAAGAATACTTTTTCAAGGAACATAAAGACGTGGATTTTTTAAAGAATACTTTTTCAAGGACCACAACAGACGTGGATTTTTTAAAGAATGCTTTTTCCAGGACCATAACAGACGTGGATTTTTTAAAGAATACTTTTTTCAAGGACCATAACAGGCGTGGATTTTTTAAAGAATATTTTTTCAAGGACCATAATAGGCGTGGATGTGTTAATGACTTTTTTCTAGGATATTCGGGCTGAGGCGTGGATTGTTTAAAGAATATTTTTTCAAGGACCATAACAGGCGTGGATTTTTCAAAGAATATTTTTTCAAGGACCATAACAGGCGTGGATTTATTATAGAATACTTTTTCAAGGAACATAAAAGACGTGGATTTTTTAAAGAATACTTTTTCAAGGACCACAACAGACGTGGATTTTTTAAAGAATGCTTTTTCCAGGACCATAACAGACGTGGATTTTTTAAAGAATACTTTTTCAAGGATATTGTAAGTTATATAAATTACTATGCTCACATTACAAACATAATTTCAATGTTTGCCTATCTTCGATAGCATAATTATAGCATACCTATAACACTGTTTAATATACGGGTTTCAAAATTCCTTCCAAATACTACAAACAAACTCATCTACTCATGGCATGAGCCAAACTAATGACGGCGCTAACCACCTTTCTTCCTATTAAAAATACCTTTGGTGGTTAATCTACCTTTTATGGGAAGGTGTGTTTGAGTTCCGAACAATACGTCAAACAACAACAGCCTGAGGAGTTAAAAGTGGAAATCAACCCTTAATGGAATTGTATTTCATACCTTTTGTGGATGTGTCAACAAACATTCTCACGTGTTCGCCAGAAATTATGCGCACTCTCACTTCTACTCGCAATCGGAGGAGTCCCGAGGATATAGAAGACAATAAAAACAAAAGCAAATAGCACGTGATATTTGTGCAGAAATCGCACACAGATCAGAGACAGTGAGAGAGCGAGAGCGGGGCAGAGGAAAACAGGAAACACCAGAAATCAATGAATGAACGAATAGTCCTGATGCTGAATTTGTGTAAGGATATTAAGGATAAGTATGAGGTGAGTAACACACATGAGCATGCTGCACACATGCATGTGTGTTCATGGTAAGTGAAAAACGCAGCAGGCAGTCACAGGTAAATGATACTTTCTGATGCCTTACCTTAGCCTGTGTTTGAAAAGTCATAAATATAATCCGCACACTCTGCCGTGCTCTCTCTCTTCCTCTCTTTCTACCACGGAAGATATTCCCATTGAATGGAAACAATGGGAAAAGGTATGATATTTTTAAAGGTAAAATTAGTGGCGTTGTGTTTAAATGACAGCCAGACGATATTTGGAACGTGGTATTTTTATGCCATAAAATACGAAAAAAGCGTGACAAATTTCTAGTATTTTACACGTTTACAAAATTGTTGGATGAAACAAAAGTTCACATACGGGTACAATGTGTGTTCATATAGGGGTCGAAGGATTTCCAAACCATTTGGAGAAATTCCTATAAGACTTGGCATTACTTATTTTACAAGCAATTAGTATACATTTTTAAATTAGGAGTCTGGACTTGGTTTTCTAATAGTTCTCAAAAAAATATCCTATGCCTATTGCCTGATACTTCCCTCAAAAAATTAAAAAAATATTACAAATTCAGGCGTATTGCTCGAATCGTCCTTGAAAATTATAATTTAAAAAAAATCTTATAAAGCCTTGATTTTTTGAAGTTCTCGCCTTATATGTTTGATTTCTTTTAGGTAAACTTCTTATATAGCCCTTTTATTTTTTTAAATCCCACGCCTTAAATATTAATTTCACTCCTCACTCAGTCCTCGAAAAATATTCATTAAAAAACACTGTCTCATATAATCCATGATTTTTTTTTAATTCATTCTTCATACAGTCCTTGAATGTCATTGTCATTTTAAATATCCACGCCTCATCAAGTCCTTGAAAACATTCACTTTAAAAAACCCACTCTATATATTGCCCTTAAAAAAATAGTATTTAAAAATCCAGGCCTTGGATATTCCTTTAAAAGTTTTTTTTTAAAAATCCACGCCGTTGATAGTCCTTGAAAATCCAGGTCTTGAATAGGCATTGAAAATCCAGGTCTTGAATAGGCATTGAAAATCCAGGTCTTGAATAGGCATTGAAAATCCAGGTCTTGAATAGGCATTGAAAAATTATTCTTTATAAAATGCACGCCTCATTTAGTCCTTGAAAAAATATTCTTTATAAAATGCACGCCTCATTTAGTCCTTGAAAAAATATTCTTTAAAAAATCCACGCCTTAAATAGTCCTAGAAAAATTACTCTTTAAAAAATCCACGCCTTATTAAGTCCTTGAAAAAATAATTCTTTAAAAAATCCACGCCTTATGAAGTCCTTAAAAAAAATATTCTTTAAAAAATCCACGCCTTATGAAGTCCTTGAAAAAATATTCTTTAAAAAATCCACGCCTTATGAAGTCCTTGAAAAAATATTCTTTAAAAAATCCACGCCTTATGAAGTCCTTGAAAAAGTATTCTTTAAAAAATCCACGCGTTGTCTGGGTCTCTGAAAAAGTATTCTTTAAAAAATCCACGCGTTATGAAGTCCTTGAAAAAATATTCTTTAAAAAATCCACGCCTTATGAAGTCTTTGAAAAAATATTCTTTAAAAAATCCACGCCTTATGAAGTCCTTGAAAAAATATTCTTTAAAAAATTCACGCCTTATGAAGTCCTTGAAAAATTACTCTGCCAAAAATCCACGCCTTATATAGTCCTTGAAAAAAATTCTTTAAAAAATCCACGCCTTAAATAGTCCTTGAAAAAAAATTCTTTAAAAAGTACACGCCTTATATAGTCCTTGAAAAGAAAATTCTTTAAAAATCCACGCTTTATATAGTCCTTGAAAAATTACTCTTTAAAGAAATCCACGCCTTATATAGTCCTTACTCTTTAAAAAATCCACGCCTTTGGGTAGTCTTTGTCTTCTTTATTGTTTGATCAGACATGGATTTATGTTTTTATTAGCTTCGTTTTCTATTTTGACGGAACCACGCTAACTCCCATACCCTACAATGCAAATTAATAACTTTTCAAGGTATGCCACGTTTCAGAAAAAAAACAATTGTTATTTTTTATTTGCTATTGACTTTGTTTGATACACTGTTTGTTGCGATGATTTTGGCCACAGGGCAAACGTTACGTTACGTTTTGATTGCTGTTATTAAAACGTCGGTTACTTCAAATATTTTGTTGTTATTGTTTTTTTTCGTTACAGCGCATTACGAATGTTATTGCGTTTGTTGGCACACGTCTTGTGAAAACAGTCAACAATGTTTCATTTCCCATTTTCGTTTCTGTTCTGTGAAATTAATGAAAAAGTCTGAAGAAGTTTAGCTATTGATATACTGATGATTTGAGTCATGTTGAACATATCTTTGTTAGTGTGGAGTTCATCTATAAATCCACCGTTCACCGCTAACCCCTTGCCATCTTCTCGTCATTAATAAATTTTGATGAAATCAAGAACTTATTTTTGAAACTTCAACGCAACCGAGAATGGTATTTGGAAAATACATATCCTGTTATTCCACTGTCATATAAAAAACATACTTTAAACAACTTGTATCTCCATATTTTTTTTTGAAAATCGTTTTGGTTCGCGTTATTTACTCAGCTGTTTTATAACGCTATTTAAGCGTTTAACTGTTGTTGTTGTCTTAAACTACAACAAAAAAGAAAAAAAAATACAATGAAATGTTTGTTTCACTTTTGATTGCCGGATTTCTTCGTCTGTTCCTTTCGTCATCAGCAAATCGGGCATGTGGATTGTGTGTGTTTGAGTCTGACATTTACTACCGCTAAATAAACATGAAAATATTCAAAAATATCATATTACCAAATATCAAATATTTTGTGGTTTTTTCAAGAGCCTTTTTTTAGCTTGCGCCAACAAATATCAAATTTTTGATAGTTTTTCCTTCGAGTTTTTATGTTTGAAGTGGTAGTGGTGTAACAGAGCAAACAATAGAAAGAGTTAATGCAATCCGCTGCTAATAAAAATGAAATGAAAAACTGAACTGAAACAGATGCATTTTTTATAGGTTTTAGAGTTTTATTAACGGGACAGAGCAGAGTGAACATTTTTTCAAGGTCTATATGATTTTATAAAGAATAATTTTTCAAGGACTATAAAAGGAGCCGATTTCTTTGGGATATTTTTTGAAGACCTCCAAGGCGTGGATTATTTAAAGCATTATTTTTCATCGACTTTCCAAGGCGTGGATTTTATAAAGAATATTTTTTCAAGGCTTAACCAAGGCGTGGATTTTATAAAGAATATTTTTTCAAGGCTTAACCAAGGCGTGGATTTTATAAAGAATATTTTTTCAAGGCTTAACCAAGGCGTGGATTTTATAAAGAATATTTTTTCAAGGCTTAACCAAGGCGTGGATTTTATAAAGAATATTTTTTCAAGGCTTAACCAAGGCGTGGATTTTATAAAGAATATTTTTTCAAGGCTTAACCAAGGCGTGGATTTTATAAAGAATATTTTTTCAAGGCTTAACCAAGGCGTGGATTTTATAAAGAATATTTTTTCAAGGCTTAACCAAGGCGTGGATTTTTTAAAGAATATTTTTTCAAGGCTTAACCAAGGCGTGGATTTTTTAAAGAATATTTTTTCAAGGCTTAACCAAGGCGTGGATTTTTTAAAGAATATTTTTTCAAGGCTTAACCAAGGCGTGGATTTTTTAAAGAATATTTTTTCAAGGCTTAACCAAGGCGTGGATTTTTTAAAGAATATTTTTTCAAGGCTTAACCAAGGCGTGGATTTTATAAAGAATATTTTTTCAAGGCTTAACCAAGGCGTGGATTTTATAAAGAATATTTTTTCAAGGCTTAACCAAGGCGTGGATTTTATAAAGAATATTTTTTCAAGGCTTAACCAAGGCGTGGATTTTATAAAGAATATTTTTTCAAGGCTTAACCAAGGCGTGGATTTTATAAAGAATATTTTTTCAAGGCTTAACCAAGGCGTGGATTTTATAAAGAATATTTTTTCAAGGCTTAACCAAGGCGTGGATTTTATAAAGAATATTTTTTCAAGGCTTAACCAAGGCGTGGATTTTATAAAGAATATTTTTTCAAGGCTTAACCAAGGCGTGGATTTTTTAAAGAATATTTTTTCAAGGCTTAACCAAGGCGTGGATTTTATAAAGAATATTTTTTCAAGGCTTAACCAAGGCGTGGATTTTATAAAGAATATTTTTTCAAGGCTTAACCAAGGCGTGGATTTTATAAAGAATATTTTTTCAAGGCTTAACCAAGGCGTGGATTTTATAAAGAATATTTTTTCAAGGCTTAACCAAGGCGTGGATTTTATAAAGAATATTTTTTCAAGGCTTAACCAAGGCGTGGATTTTATAAAGAATATTTTTTCAAGGCTTAACCAAGGCGTGGATTTTATAAAGAATATTTTTTCAAGGCTTAACCAAGGCGTGGATTTTATAAAGAATATTTTTTCAAGGCTTAACCAAGGCGTGGATTTTATAAAGAATATTTTTTCAAGGCTTAACCAAGGCGTGGATTTTATAAAGAATATTTTTTCAAGGCTTAACCAAGGCGTGGATTTTTTAAAGAATATTTTTTCAAGGCTTAACCAAGGCGTGGATTTTTTAAAGAATATTTTTTCAAGGCTTAACCAAGGCGTGGATTTTTTAAAGAATATTTTTTCAAGGCTTAACCAAGGCGTGGATTTTTTAAAGAATATTTTTTCAAGGCTTAACCAAGGCGTGGATTTTATAAAGAATATTTTTTCAAGGCTTAACCAAGGCGTGGATTTTATAAAGAATATTTTTTCAAGGCTTAACCAAGGCGTGGATTTTATAAAGAATATTTTTTCAAGGCTTAACCAAGGCGTGGATTTTATAAAGAATATTTTTTCAAGGCTTAACCAAGGCGTGGATTTTATAAAGAATATTTTTTCAAGGCTTAACCAAGGCGTGGATTTTATAAAGAATATTTTTTCAAGGCTTAACCAAGGCGTGGATTTTATAAAGAATATTTTTTCAAGGCTTAACCAAGGCGTGGATTTTATAAAGAATATTTTTTCAAGGCTTAACCAAGGCGTGGATTTTATAAAGAATATTTTTTCAAGGCTTAACCAAGGCGTGGATTTTATAAAGAATATTTTTTCAAGGCTTAACCAAGGCGTGGATTTTATAAAGAATATTTTTTCAAGGCTTAACCAAGGCGTGGATTTTATAAAGAATATTTTTTAGAAGGACTCTCTACGCTATTGATGTTGGAAATGGTGACAATTGTGTTCATACAAACGTATATTTTTCATTTGAAACAAAATCGAAAGTTAGGTAAGGTCCGAATAAAACAAATTTTGTCAGCCATGCGTACATTATATTACAAAGATTGCGTCGGTAGCCTTTCAATCGCATAATACGAAAACCTTAATGCGGCATACAAAAACCCTTTCTAAACAGTTACAATGACAACAATAAGAATATATTTACAACAGCAATAATAGCAATCGCAATTTGCAATCAGAAGCACATTATCAACAGCATCGAAGCATAAAACGGTACAACAAAAAACGCACAAACAAATCACACATATGATATGTACGCGGCTTTATACACCTTTTAGAGATTTGCACACACAAAGCAACCCATATCGCATTTGATCCATCCATCCAGGTTGTATTTTCATATCGAAACCCCTCTGATCTTTATCCTTTTGGCAACAATGGAACAGGCACACGACATATTCATTCATTCGTTCATACGTTCCGTGTGCAGAACGTCCACCAGCGTCACATATTAGAACTCACCTTTAATTGCATTCCGCAACCCCTGATTTAACTGGATTTTATAGCTGCAAAATATGTTTGTCCACCCCTTCGACTAACTTCGTGATATCAGACACACTCATACGGACGGGGTGGTTTAATTTATTCGCAAACTGCTTATAGTATTTTCTTCCTCATTTATCCATTTACTTTGTTTAATTTTGGTCTCATTAGATTCGTTGGATGTGTGTAATCTGGAAAACGCAAAATATTTGGTTTTTGCAAAAAATCTGATTTGGCATTTGAATTGAAACATCGACCTCAACAAAGTCAGGATATTTTAAGGACTATATAAGGCGTGGATTTTTTAAAGAATTTTCTTTTCAAGGACTATATAAGGCGTGGATTTTTTAAAGAATTTTCTTTTCAAGGACTATATAAGGCGTGGATTTTTTAAAGAATTTTCTTTTC
>NW_026881919.1:0-37715 GCF_032173495.1 Musca vetustissima
AAAGGAATAGTATGTCTATATCGTTTCCTTTTGCCTGCTACAAACATATTCACAAGACATAATACCCTGTACCACCGTGTAGTGAAGGGTATAATGATAGTCCACATTAACCAAAGTTCCTCTATAAAAATATTTACCTATTGTGGGGATTGTAGGAAGGAGTTTACCGCAACCATCTGCGTATTAGATCGTGATTTGGTAAAGTGTAACGCGAAGCGCATTTTCAAATATTAGACAGGCTTGACAAGATGTTAACTTATGTCAATTTTAGCTTTAATCGGATACTCCATACTCCATTTTTAAATCAATTCAATAATGGTCTGAAACAGATTATTAAATGATGTGGAACATTAATTTCTATATTCGAAATAAATATGATAAATCTGAAGTAAGCTTTGATTTTGTAACCCAACATAGACATGGATATTTAATCACCAAAATTCATAATTGCAAAATGGCGCCCAATTTATGGCTTTAGCATTAAGTGACGACAAGAGTGGTTCTCAAAATGTAAACGCGTTTTCTCAAAACAGTGTGTTTACGTATGGCGGGCGCGATAACTAAAAATGTATCATCTAATCAGTTCCAAATTTTAACATGTTATTCTGTACATTTCAAAAACTAAAATTATACAGGTCCGCTATTTTGTTAATTTTTGTGCAATGTTAGTAATCCTAGTTCATACCAGAGCAAGATATGTATTATTTCGGGGTTCCCTTATGTCTTCAAGTGATTATATACTAACTTACAAGTCTTCAATGTAATGCACGTCAACTTAACAGCCGGTTAAAAATCATAAAAAATTTAAGTTTGTAATGGCTATCCCTAAAAGAGGTAGCTCACCATTAAAATTCATAATTGCAAAATTGCGGCCCATTTGGAAGGGATTATTCCAAAAACCATCTTAACTCCACCCAAATGTATACAATTTAATACGCGCGAAATGAGACTAACTAGTCATTTATTTTAATACTAACTATGTATATTGGTGAATTCGGCCTTTGTCTATGTATATGTATACCGTAAAGACCTCTGCTACTCGTTGTCAATGGTTGTAACAACCTTTTCTTATGACAAACGAGATGTAAAAGCATTGTGCATACTTTTAAGATTATTCAGGAAAATACAAGAGCAACAACAACACCAATACTAATAACACACAACGACAACAACAAAAAACTTGTGAGAATTTCAAGATGCTTTTAGTGCCAATTATTCACTTTATGCATTCCTTCGTGCATACGATTTTCATCATTAATTCACGCTTGTGGCATCATCCAATTTTCTCAACATGACTTTGCAACTGTTCAGCGTTCGGGTGGGGGTGACAGACTAACAACAACTGGCAGCCAGGCTGCTGCGTGCCAGCAAAGATGGATGAATGGTTCGTTGCTTGGCTGGCTGTTTGGTTGGTTCGGTTGTGCACATACGAGTAAGATGTTTTGTCTGCAATTGCTTTACATGATGTTGCCACTAATGCTATAATGTTGCTGCAGCAACACAGCTTGCATTGCAATTTGGAATCCATAGAACGAGAGGGATATTCTACTTAATATTATTACCCTTGAAAAAAGAAACTTTGCTTAAAAGTGCACCCACTTGTGTGCCACCTGAACAAGGACACGTGCAAAGAAATTATGGTGAGCACAGTCACAGAGACACAGCAACTGAAACTGTTAAATAGCTTCAAGGTTCACAAAAAATTTATATATATATATATATATTTAGTTACATACATTTATCTATGTATGTAAGTTAATCTGTGCATTGCTATTATCCCTTTGGGAGTTAAGTAGTTTTGGAATAAATTTCCATATAAAATGGACCTTTTTGAAATAAATGAAGAATTTTATAGGTCGTGAAATGTTTTATCCTTAAATACTGTAATTAAACTGTGTTAGGGTCATATATTACGAACCAAATAGAGAATTTTTTTGCATTTCAATTTCCCAAATCCGTCCCTGTTTTCTCAACTTGTCTTGGTTTTTTGTTAGATATCTGCACTTTATTGCATTTGTATATAACGCAATAATTAAGATACATCACAAAGAGTGAAATATGCTTTTTGTTTACTAGTGTACATGTGGATGCAGATATGCAATTGTATTGTATATAAAGCACAGCACGAAATTATCCAAAATATTGTTTTGTATTCACGTTGGAATTGTTAAGATGTGTCTTTCTTATTTTCGTAGATACGCTAAGGCGGTACTAATTTCGATTTTTTAGTTTCTTACGTGAACATACGTTGAACCAAAATAAATAATGAATATAATTCGTCATCGTTTTAAAATCTAATAAGATTTGAAGGTTTTAGTCTCAAAAGAGAAAAACGCATTTAAAGTTTGAGGAGCCCTTTAGCCGTCACGTGATGCTGACACAATAAATCGGCTATATTTTCAAGAGTTCTTGAGATTTTCACTTGAAATTTTGTAGGGACATTCTTGAATTAGAGTAGATTCGAATTAAATCATAAAATTTTTTGACCCCGAGAATGGGAGGGTCCCCTGAAATGAGATGAAAATAGGTTGACAAAATGTTGTTTTTTTTTATTAAAGAAAATACCTTCTTCACGACGGCGGGCATGATTGTCGATAACTGAAACATCCGAATCTCAAAATTGCAACGTAATAAGAAATAGAAAGAGTTTGTAACTCCGCAAACTATTGGTCCTAGACCCACCTTTAAATATACCGATCGTCATATATCGACTAGCTGAGTCGGTCTATACATGTGTGTTTGTCTTTCCATTATAATTTACACGTAAATATTTAAAGATGTCTATGTGTTATGATATTGTTTGTATTACTATTACCTCACTATAGGGCGGAAATGTTGATGCCTTTAATTTTCGGTGATGTTGTGATGATATTTATGAATGGACAATTTTATTATTGGTCAGATTTTCTAGTCGCTCTAGGGGACATTATTATATCCAGCTCGTCATATGTTTTACACGGTGAAGGGGATCTGACTAAATACCTAGAACGGCTGTTTAGATGATCGGTCAATATTCCGAGGGTTAAATCAACCAAAACCTAAAGAGACCAAATATCTATTTTGTAAATATTCCCCTCGGGGAAACAAGATTTTGGAAATATGCCAGGGATAGGAAGTGTAGATGTTGACCTATAATCGGTCAAGAGGGTAAAATTATCGCAAAATATTTGGCATAGCGTACTGAATTAAGTCTAGAACGATTTGTGTGTTAAATTTTGTGAAAATCGGTTCAGATTTAGATATAGCTCCCATATATATTTTCGTCCGATTTTAGGTAAATAGTGCAGCAAAGTCCCTTTATATGCTTCGATTTGCAAAGAATTTGGCTAAGCGTACTAAATTGAGTCTAGAATGATAAGTGGTAAGTTTCGGGAAAATCGGTCGAGATTTCGATATAGCTCCCATATATATGTTCGTCCGATTTTATGTAAATGATGCATCGACGTCCCTATATATCCTACGATTTGCATGAAATTTGGCTCAGCGTTCTGAGTTAAGTCTAAAACGATGTGTGTTGAATTTCGTGGATATCGGTTCCGATTTTGCTATAGCTCCCATATATATTTTCGTCCGATTTTCGGTAAATATTGCACCAAAGTCCCTTTATATCCTTCGATTTGCACGAAATTTCGCATAGCGTGCTGAATTAAGTCTAGAACGATGTGTGTTAAATTTCGTGAAAATCGGTTGAGATTTAGATATAGCTCTCATATATATTTTCGACCGATTTTAGGTAAATAGTGCACCAAAGTCCCTTTATATCCTTCGATATGCACGAAATTTGGCATAGTGTACTGAATTGAGTCTAAAATGATTAGTTGTGAGTTTCGGGGAAATCGGTTTAGATTTCGACATATCTCCCATATATATTTTCGTCCGATTTTATGTAAATGGTGCACCAAGGTCCCTATATATATCCGTCGATTTGCACAAAATTTGGCATAGCGTACTGAATTAAGTCTAGAGAGATGTGTTGTAATTTTCGTGAAAATCGGTTCAGATTTAGATATGGCTCCCACATATAGATTATATTTTTAACAACGCGGCTTACCGAATAGCGTGTATAAATTGTGCTATAAATCGTTTTCCATAAATTTTCCCCATGTTATGCAGGCGGCTCTAAATCTGCTCGAATGAAATTAATGTTAGGATAGGTTGGAGAAAGAGGGAACAAAGGCATGTAATTGTTAGGATACATATGTACAATATAACAAAGTGGTGAAGGGTATCATATAGTCGGTCCAGTGCGACTTTACTACTTTCCTTACTGGTTTTTTCATAACGTTACTGGTTTAACATGTTGTTTGCATTATCTAAATAACTCCCATTCCCTATGTCAATGATAGAATGCGTAAGCAAACAATCACCATAAACATTCCCCATTGTTACCGTGATTCAATGACACAATTTATGAACATTCTGACATAGTCACCATACATTGCGTTACTTTGTGTATTCCGCGAATTAAACCACAAATTTGCGTGCTAATCGGATTATCGTGAAATATACATTACACATTCAAATTTTAGCAATTATACTGAATGCGTCTTAACCATCACACCTTATTATGTTACATTTAAAAGCCGCAACGTAAGATTTCATTGTGAATAATCGCTCACTCACGCACGCACTTATTCACCAATACAGTGATGGTAATTGAGTCGGCTATAGAGAACCATAGTAGGAACATAATAAATTCGCAACGTATATAAATCTCAGGTGTAGTGTTTTTAAGCTTATGCGTGTCTTGGAGGGAATGTGTATATGTATGTAAATAAATCTGTATGCGGCAAATGAAGAGGCTCGTGCGGCACTCACATTGGTATATTTCGTTCTGGTAATGAAGTAATGAATTAATATGGGTAGGATATATACATATGTGTATGTATATTTATTTATATAAGAGTAAGCGGAAATAAAAAGGAGTATGAATACTGTTGAAAGACAGGGAGTTGTTGTTGTTGTCCCGTACCGATTGTTTTTTCCTGCAGCGGATGGACCTATCCTATTTCTCTGATTAAATCCTAAGAGCAGTGAACTGATAACGGGGATGATTTGCAAGTTAACAAGTATAATCGTACTTAAATTCGGCCAGGTCGAATTTTCCTCACCGTGAGGTGGATATTCAAAATGCCTAAAATTAATCGGTACATTCATATTGGAGCTGTATTGTGGTAAATTTTGGGAGTTCTATTTGATGAGGCGACCCTGAAACGTTGTTTTTTTGCTTGGGAGATTTTCAGCGAATTCTATCTTCTAAGAATAAAATTATAAATTACTGGCAAATTTATTTATTTGCCTCAAATCTGCAATATACCTAAATTCGGGAGGTACCCTAAACAGTCAACTAATTTTGATAATTTTTCAGAGTAAAAAATGGGTTCGGTTTTTGCTCCATTTTCAGTATTTTGAAGAGATTAGCCTTATTTTTCAACGAGATAGATCCAATTTAGCAATTTGGGTTCCTATATTCAACAAAACCTTCTCCAAAATATGTGAATATAAGTCCATGTTCCGACATAGCCCCAAATAATGATATCGAGTTATAGAGTTTCTGAAGAATAGAAATTTATTTACGAACCCGAATTTTCCTTTCATTATCTGCTTAGTACACCCTAATACATTTCACATTATTTGCCTTTGCAAATATTACACACACGTTTACAAATCTCTGAAAAATTTAAAGTGTGTAGTAAGATGATTATTCCGGTGTTGAGAAGTTCATTATTATATGGATGTAGGAAAACCAGCCATAACAGTCTAGTCTTAGCAATTGCAAGATTTTGTTCTTACATTTAAATAAATTTACTCATTTGCATATGTAATTAGTTACATCTGCCTACATATATGCGTACTAAATTTAATATGTATGATTGTATTAAAGTAAAGTCACATTACAGGATAAAATGCTAATATTTAAAATATTCGTTGATAGGAAAAATGTATAAAAACATTAAAAGTAACAGTGAAAAATATCAAATATTGTGAGCAAATAGAAATAAGATAGCAAATATGTGCCATTATAGTACCATATATACCATATTTTAAAACTACACAGAAATCCTTGTTGATTATAAATCCGCAAGAAATTCTAATTCAAGGAAAACTTAGCATACAGTGATCAAAGACACATAAAAACACAAATAAATTCAGAAAAATGCATGAATGCCCGGAGCGAAATGTGAAACAAGCGGAAAACGTCGCTACGTTTGCGGAGAACTTCAACATACCAATAATCAGTAAAGGAAGTAGTAAAGTCGTACTGGGCCAACTATATGATACCTCTCAAAATTTGGGTATATTCAAGATATGCATCCTAACAGACGTCACAGTTTTAAAGGACCATTGACATGAAATTGAACGAACTTAAGTATGTGATTTTTACCTATATGTCAACCGACTAACATCAATCCCTATATGATACCCTTCACCACTTTTGGATATATTCTACATATGTATCCTAACATGAATTTGAACGAAAATAAATATATGGCTTTGTCTATAAGTGCACAGACTAACAGATTTTGCATATAAATGGACTAATATATTTAATTCTATAATTTTATAACTTTTTTAATATAATTTATTATAATTTATAATTTTAATTTTATAATTTTTTTTTAATCATTTAATTCCAATCAGACAACATTTAAATGCAATCGAAATATATATGGAAGCTATGTCTGCAACATATTCAACAAAACACAATAACTTCATTATAGTCTCAATTTGATACGTTGTGAAAAATTGCCATAAAATCGGACGAAATTATATATGGGAGCTATTTTCACCGATTTTCACGAAACTTTGCACATCATTCTAGACTTAATTCAGTACGCTATGCCAAATTTTAAATCGAAAGATGTACAGGGACTTTGGTACTTAAAATCGGAAGAAAATATATATGCGAGCTATATAATGGAGTGGAACTTTTATATGAAGACTATATCAAAACTTCAACCAATATTCACTAATTTTCGCATATTAAACCCATTGTGATGGGAAAATGCGGTTTAAATCTTCAAACATGGGGGGCTCGATCAAAAAAGTGAAAACGTCGTCGTTTTATACCCCCACCACTAGTCAACCATTTAAAATACATTCAATCGTTGGGGTTATGCCTTTTGAATTTTTCGTATTAAGATTTGAAATCCAATTGAAACAAATTCGATGAAAAATCGGGATACTCTCGAACAGGGATGGTCCGTGTGACGAATTTTTAGGTTTTCGATTGTCAAAAAGGTGTTAACGTCGAAAACGTCATATACCTGTATAAAATGTAGTAAACGTCATTTATTTCAATATTATTACCATATACTGTTATTTTCAAGAATATATATTATTTTTACATATATCTGACTATTCCTTACAAGATCTGATAAAAAATTCTGAACTTTTTGGAGAAGAAAATTTTGAAATTCGATGTGGATTTGAGTAAAGCATACGTAATTTCCAAATTGGTTAATGGAAATAGTTATTTTGTCAAAAACCGAATGGTTTTGGGTGGGTTTCCGACGTTTCTGACGTATGTATTATACGTCGGAAATGTATGTCATTTACGTCACTATTTCTGACGGACCATCTCTGCTCTCGAACAATTGGAGTATCGTTATAAGGCGTAATGACGAAAAGGTTGCAAATTTTAAAAATTCTCAGCAGGAATATGTTCTACCCAATGTTACATCAAATTACAGCCAATTCGAAAAAAACGTGTCCTTATTCCCCAAAATACGAAATTGGGGAGGTCTTTAGTCCGTTCCAGAACATAATAGATTCTACTAATTTTACCAGTTTCAAAACTATTAAAATGTTCCGCCAAATCTAAGAGAACACAAAACACAATAGCTTTCTCTTTTTAAAGTTTTTACTCGAGAAATATGGCTGATTGGCTGTTGTGTTGATTTTGAAGTGTTGTCATCTAAATTAGGCATTTTACTATTTTTCGTTCCAAAACATTTCCTATGATTTTGAACTCTGAGAGTGATTTTGACTTTTTTCCCTTTTACAAGTTTTACTATGAATAAAGTACTGAAAAACATTTCCAAACTTCCACAAAATACCAAAATTTGGGAGGTACTGTTATATGGGGGCTATCCAAAAAAAGGGACCAATATTGATACCGTTTGGTAGAAAGACGTGCAACCAAATTACAATCAACCGTACCGTTTTGTGGTGGCTATCCTAAAAAGTAGACTAATTATAAGTACTTATGCTAGTGTGATTTGATTCCCAATGAAAATATCAAATTAGTTACAATTCCGATGAAAATTGTGTTCAATACCGAAATTTGGGAGATACTTTGGGGCTATCTAAAAAATAGACCATTTTTTTGGTCTATTTGACACTCACTGATAATTCTAAATACCAAATTACAGCCAATTCGAATGAAAAACGTGTCCAAGCTCATCAAAAAAAAAAGGGGAATATGGGAGATACCTGTAATTGGGGCTATCAAAAAAAGTAAACTGATAACAATAATTTTTGGTAGTTAAATTTACCACCCAGTGGAAACTCCAAACATTCGATCAACAATTATGAGGTTTCAGATAAATAGTCCGAGGTTTTGAAAACGACAAATTTAATATGCTCTTGACCTTGTGGAAGAGGGTATAATATAATGTTCACCGAACTCGCTTCTCAATAATTTGAAACCGCGTTTCATGCATACTAAACTCTTGAAGTTTTTGAAAAAAATTGGATGTCATTTCACTGTGGCTTTTATCACTCACAGTTAGGTTACGATCTGCATCATATTTAAAAAAGTACGGTCCAATAATACGACCAGACCATAAACCACACCAAACTGTGACTGTTTTTAATTTTGTCATTCCGTTTCTGACTCATCGAAATGTTCATTTCCGACCATATTTTTTCTATAAGAAAATACATCCAGCTCTTCTATAAAAGAAGAAGTTCTCCAGCTCTTCTAAAAGAAGAAGATCTTCTATAAGATAGGTTACTAAGATAGGTTACTCTTAGTGTGTAAATGCACAGCAAATAAGTAAGACGTGCTATTACTCCGCGGAGAATAACCGCGTCAACCTAGAACATATCCCTCATTTAACACTACAAGAAGAAGATCTCCCGCTCTTCTACAAGAATAATATCTCCAACTCTTTTGCAAGAAGAAGATCTTCTTTAAGAAGAAGATCTGTAGATCTTCTACAAGAAGAAGACCTCTTGGTATTAGAAAAGACCTCCTTGGAAAAGAATTCCATCGCTCCAGCTTTTCTATAAGAAGAAAGCCTCCAGTTTCTTCTGTAAGAGGACCTCTAACTCTTCTGTAAAAAGAAGACAGCTGAATATCTACAAGAACAAGATCTCCAGCTCTTCTACAAGAAGAAGATCTCCAGCTCTTCTATAAAACAAAAAATACCTCCAACTCTCTTCTTTAAGAAAAAGAGATGCTAAAACTGGAAGATTGAGTTTGAGCACCTCCGTTTATATTGGTCGTCACGTGTGGTACTCCTTTTCCGTAGCATGTGTTTTAATTTGTAACATGACCAGAGGTGATTGGTTTGCCTATGACGTATAACGGTTGAATATTAGATTTGGAGGTCTTCTTATAGAAGAGCTGGAGGTCTTCTCCTTATAGAAGATTATAATATCTTCATATAGAAGATTAGGAAGTCTTCTTCTTATAGAAGAGCTGGGAGTCTTCTTAAAGAAGAGCTGAAGAGTTTTTCTTATAGAAAAGTTGGAGGGAGAAAATCAACGAAATGCAGAGAATATGCCATATCGCAGCTGATCCATGAATCTCTCAGTTGTTGTAACATACCTCACATATATCTCCAGTTTTTGAAATGTAAACCGATCATCATCATCAACCGATCATCGATTAATTTTCTGATATGTCCTCCATATATAGTTTCCTCTCATATCTTGTAAACGATGACTCAAAAGTATATTTTGTACAATACACAATACTTGTCTCTTGTCTCTTCATAATCAATACGCGAAGATCAAAATTCTGCTATTTTGGTGGGTTCTTAACATAATTTTCTACATTGCCAAGGAAGGTACATTGTATTATTAGGCCTGTAATTTCCTGTCAATTTCAGCTTAATTTAAATTACTCATATCTTTTCAAAACTCAGGTATATATTCATGTGTTTTCTACAGTTTCGAAATATAACTCACCGCATGATAGCCTTCATCTCTTCATTTTGTATATATGGATGTTCTTCATTTCACATAGTCCAAAAAATGTTGTATGTACGACGACATTGCACTCTGCACATGAATATGAATGAAACGATGCTGTTAATTATGAAAATGTGCTGGGCAAAATCTTTTTGGATATTATGGAAACCACTAAGCTGTTTTATATGATTTCACCTACTCGGAATGAGAGAAAGAGATCGGAGAAAAAAGTGCACATAAAAATTCACATAACAGCTACAAAGTGCTGAAAGAAATATTCATAAATGTTTCTGTGTGTTTTGTTGTTTTTCCTGAATCCTATCCTCATATCAAAAGTCAGAGGTTTTAGTGGTGGTGGTGGTTTTGAGTACACGAAATAAAATTTTTTTTGGTGCTGCAGAGCATCACATGGCGCCAAACACAAAAAAAAACATAATATTTAGACTTGTATGATGGTGCCATACAGTCCATCCTGTGTTGCATTGCTGTATCTATTTACAGTGGCTGCAAACAGTTGCACCTGTGTGTGTGTGTTCGCATTTTTTTCTGTGGTTACTTTGTGCGTTTATGTGCGATAATCTGTGCAAATAACACACATCCACACACACTTGCACACACAATGTGCCCTTCGAGGTCCTGCATTTATAGCTGCTTATAGTTTTGATGTTCAGTTTAGATTATAATATTGTTGCATCCCCATCCCTTTTATATCTCCAGTTTATCATCCACATGAGTGTGTGTGTGTGCGAGCGCGTATTTACTAATGGTATTACTTTCAACTTCACCTCCACCAAAAAATGGAAAATGTTAAAATAATATTATATACCACTACTAATACGCATATTTAAATAAAGGACTTGAAAAGCGAACCACTCACATGCACATTTTTATTAGAGTATATCCTCTTTCATTCTCTTTCGAACAAAGGAACCACGTTTCATATTTTTGTAAATGGTGGCATTGGTTAATCGTGTATATTTGTGTGTGTATGTGTTAGTTTACGTGAGTATGAATATAGGAAAAATATGAGAAATTAAAACATTACTAATTACAGAATTTCTGCATTTAATTGTTTCAGCGTGTGAGAACGAGTCCTATATGATAATGATAGAGAATTTTTGTAACTCATGTGGGCATTACAATTAACAACCAGTAAGCAAAGTAGTGAAGTCGGACGGGGCCGACTATATGATACCCTTCACCACTATGGGTATATTAAACAGGACTATTAACATGAAATTGGATGAAATAAAATATGTGATATTTATCTAACTGTGAATCGACTTCAAACAAATATCAATAGGTCTGTACTTCTTGTGCAAAATTTTATGTCAATCTGACTAACATGAGGAATTTGATGTCCAATTTACTTAAAGTCGGGCGAAAATATATATGGAAGTTATATCCAAATATGAACCGATTTAAACGAAACTTGTCACAGGTTAGGTTATACTAATTTCAGTACGTTTTGTTCCTATCAGTCAAATGCCAAATATCGTGCAAATCGAAAGATATATAGCAAAGTCCCTATATATTTTTCGATTTGCACGAAATTTACATGAAATCGGCCGAAAATATATATGGGAGCTAAATCTGAATTATGACCGATTATCACGAAACTTGGCAGACATCATTGTGGGCTCTAGACTCAATTCAGTACGTTATGCCAAATTTGGTGCAAATCGAAGGATATATAGGGACTTTGGTGCACCATTTACATGAAATCGGACGAAGCTATATATGGGGGCTATATCTAAATCTGGACCGATTTTCATGAAACTTGGCAGACGTCATTCTAGGCTCAATGCAGTACGATATGCCAAATTTGGTGCAAATCGAAAGATATATAAGGACTTTTGTGCACCATTTACATGAAATCGGACGAAACTATATATGGAGCTATATCTAAATCTGGACCGATTTTCACGAAACTTGGCAGACATCATTCTAGGCTCAATTCAGTATGTTGCACCAAATTTTGTGCAAATCGACCGATATAAAGGGTCTTTAGTGCACCATTTACCTTAAATTGGACGAAACTATATATGGGAGCTATATCTAAATCTGGACCGATTTTCTCGAAACTTAGCACATATCATTCTAGGCCTAATTCAGTACGCTGTGCAAAATTTCGTGCAAATCGAAAGTTATTTAGGCACTTTGGTGCATCATTTACCTTAATTCGGACGAAAATATATCGACACCTCCGAACCATAGTATGCGAAGTCTGAAAAGTGAGTTTTTCAGTAGAAGCTTTCAAAGTATGGAAATCGTAGCCATGTGCCTTATAATTTCGATGATTACCAAAATTTTAGTGAATTTAAATCCAATTAAAAACGTAAAGGACTTTAAAACATGCTAAGTCGACTTAACATACTATGGTTCGGAGGCGTCGATATATGGGAGCTATATGTAAATCTGAACCCAATTTCAGTAGGGTTCGTCCTTGGGCCAAATGAATGAGCTGTGCCAAATTTCATCCAATTCGAATAAAAAATTGCGACCAGTAATTTGTTTACAATTTAACATGGACAGACGGACGGACGGCCAGACGGACATGCGTAAATCGACTAAGAAAGTGATTCTATGCATATTCTCAAAAGGAACCATGGGTCTATCTAGATTCCTTTGGCTGTTACAAACATATGCATAAAGACATAATACCCTGTACCACAGTGTGGTGAAGGGTATAAAAATATGTCGTCACCCTATTACCAAAAATATGTCGTCAAGTTTTGTTGAAATAGGTTCAGATTAATATATAGCTCCCATATATATTGTTTCGTCTGATTTTAGGTAAATTGTGCACCAAACTCACAAGGATTGTCCGATTGACACAAAATCATACACAGCGTACTGAATTAAGTCCAGTTTAATGTCTGTGGAGTCTTCATTTAAATCGATTCAGAATTTGGATAACTCCCATATATAGTTCGTCCGATGGAGACAAAATCTTGTGCAGTGTACGGAGTTAGGTCCAGATAGGCATAAGCGATTTTTTGTTAAAATCGTATCAGATTTAGATATAGCTTCCCTATATATATTTTCCTCCGATATTATCTTAATGGTGCACCAAAGAGCCTACGTTTATTCGATTTAAACGAATTTTGGCAGAGGTATGTTTATAGTGATGTGCATTAAAGTTCAAAAATTGGGTGGAATTATATGGTAATCTAAACCGATCTCAACAAAACTCTATACACATCATTCTGGGCTCAATTCGGTATATTGTGCTTGTGAATTGGACAAAAAGTGGGTCTTTGGTGCAGCATCGAAGAATCTGAACCGATTTTCACCATTTTCAATAGGGTTCGTCCTTCGTCCAAATTTAATCTCATTCGGATCAGGAATGTGACCTGCTATCGACTCTGAAAATGGTTCAAAGTATATACTAAAAAGTAATTATGGATCGAACTCGTTGATGCCTTTGAAGCGTTTACAATCTATGTTTTTGATGTTATCTCAATCGGAGTGGAAAATCATATAAATAAACGAATAAATTAGTCATAAATAATTCTGTTAAGACAATGAAACATTTGGCATGATAAATATTTGCATTTTCCAGAACTGCATTTTTAGATTTTTCTACTATGGAGTATATAGAGTAAATATAATAAATATACACATCATACCATTATACAAAGTTGGACTTTCGGTATTTTGAAGTTTTTAGGCTACAATTCTGCTACACTTTATAATTTCTTTGAATCAAACTGATAGAACTGCCCTCCGACAATATACACAGTAATTGTAAATGACTCCATTTTCCATAAGCATTAGCTTTTTATTATATATAAAATTTGCATTTGGTTAAATTGTTTATTCAGCTCTCATATTATGTTTCCACTTTGGCGAATGCTTTGTGCATGGGTTTTATAAAAGCATTAGGGTGACTTACAAGCATGCGTGACTTACAAGCAACAGTGGTATGTGTTTGTATGGATTGTTATTCTCAGATTAAATGCTGTTCATACAAAATGTATTATTAAAAGCATTATACTTTGTTGTTAAAAATCAAAGTAATAATAACTGAAAGTAATTCACTTCATAACTAATTCCCTATTGCACTTTTCAATCTCCCTAATTTACCAAATACATCCAAAGGGACGTGTGTGTGTGTTTCTTTTCACCCATAACCTATATCAGTAGAAATGTTTACACAGCTTCTACCCAGTGTATGTATGTCCGATTGTGCATGCATGTAAGGTGCATTTTTTGCTTTGTCAGTGAGTATGAGGTTAATGTTTTTATTATGATACGCTACACCTGGATTATGTTCCCCTAAAAAAAAATGGTTTGTAAATTTTTAATTAACCACAACAACTTCTGCTACCACATGATTCAAAATTCATTTAGAAAAAAACGCAATTTTTGGGGATTTAAAAATATGTTGCCAAATTATCCTCTTCGGATAGATTTAGAAAAAAATAAATACGAAAAAAGTTTTTAAATTTATCTTTTGATTACAAACTAAAAGTGTTAATTAAATGCAATTGCATTGAAAATTTGGTTTTTGTGGTGCAAGGATTGGACAAAAAATAAATAATGAACAAGTGAAAAAGCGTTAAGTTCGACCGGGCCGAACTTTATAACTATATAACTATATATATATATATATATTAGGTTAATTTTCTAGTTTTTTTTCGTATCTTACGCAGATGAAATTATTACAACAGAGTATTATAACCAAACCCAATCACGGAACAAATCATATCACTATTTTACTATAAAAAGATGTTATATGGGGACGACCGGGGGCGAATATTTAAATTTTTTGGTAGAGAGATTTGTTACCATATACGACTTCTTAATTGGGGGTGCCCGAAAATTGGGGGTACCCTTATATGGGGGCTATCAGAAGAATGGACCTATATTCATAATTTTTTGTGGAGATATTTAGTACCCATTAAGAACTCAAAATACTAAATTACAACTAATTTCGCGGAAAAATACGATCAAAACCCCAAAAATACTGAAAATTAGGAGGTACCGTTATATGGGTGCTACCAGAAAAAGTGTACCTATATTTATAATTTTTGTGGATACATTTGGAACCCAATAAGAACTCAATGTACAAAATTTCAGCGTATTCGGTTGAAAAACGTGCTCAAGAACCCCAAAATACCGTATATTGGGGGCACTGTTATATGGGAGCTATGCCTAAACGTGGACCGATATATCCCATCTTCGAACTTGACCTGCCTGCAGACAAAATTCCTTCAGAAGATATCGTGATTATAACAGACGGACGGACATGGCTAGATCGTCTTAGAATTTTACCCTGACCAAGAATATATATACTTTATAGGGTCGGAAATGGATATATCGATGAGTTACAAACGAAATGACAAAATTAATATACCCTCCATACTATGGTGGAGGGTATAAAAAAACCGAACGCTCTCCCTATAAAATATAAATATATAGATTTTTAGAGAGTAGGTACTGCTACAAGCACACAGCCAATTGTCAAAAATATATTTTCAAAATGTAATCTCCATCCAACCTTATAAGAGAAATGAAAAATAAAACACAAAGTGGTCGTAGTATTGATCAAGAGGCCCAAAGACAAAACATGACCAGAATGAAACGAATGAGAATAAAGACCGACTTTCCCTCCACTTCTTCCGGAAGTCAATTCTATGTCAAAGAATATTGTTTCGACTGTCCATCGACCTAGGACGACAAAGTATCGGAATCTTACTTGAGTAATACGAAAAATGAATAATGCAGAAAACACTATAGGAACAAACATGGCTATGCAGTAATCGGAAAATTTAAGAAATAGTCGCTAAAGTGGTATGGCATGATCCTGAAAAATTGTCAATCCATTACCACCCAAGGTAATAGAAATATCGTGAAATTTTGCGACACTCGATGTTTAGTTCCGCCGAAAGTCATAGTTTAGTGGTAGTTGTATAGGATATCATATGGTCGGCCCCACCAACTATACTGGAAACTTTTTACATTTTAGCTCGAAAAGGTTATACAAATCAGCCAGGCTGACAACCCTAGACAATCTGGTTGTTCAATTTTATCAATGAAGTTCTCATATAAGTTGGAAGTAGAAATGTTATCCAAGTGGAAGCATATCCAACATAAGCTGGGGAGACATTATTAGACTTGAGAAACATGTTATTAATTAAAACAAGTAAAAAACTGTCAGTCGATGTTTCCGACAGATATACACCTTCAGCCTATGGTCTTCGGGGTTACACACAGGTTTTAAGGAGGTATTAAAAGTAGCGGCCGAACTTAAATTAAGTTTGGTAGAAATATTACGACGTGCAAAGTTTGGATGAGTTTGGTTACCCCCTTCGAGAGTTATCGTTCGCACCAACCGGCCAGACAGACTGACGGACATTTGTACCAATCATTTCCAAAGTGACTGAAACGGATTTGATCCAAAGAAACATGGGGACTAAAACACGAATCGCCACCATAGCGCCCACAGGCGTTTTTTGTGTTCACGCATACAATCATAGTTTTGTTGAATAAATTACAGTTCACCACTCTAATTCCACCACCAAGTGGTTGCTTGTTAGTAAACAACGTCGCAACAAATTAGTCTCGTATGAGTAATTGATGAAGGAGGTTGTGTTGTCGCTTGTTTCTTAAATAAGCACGAAAAATTATCACCACGGGCCTTCTCTGTGTGACAAACACAATCAAAGCCAATGCATATGTGGTGAGGCACATTTTCACCATCCATACACATACCTTCGGCAACCTATTACATTTCATTATAGCAGATTTAGAGTCGTTTTTGTACAATGGGGCAAAATTATGTAAATCGATATAAATCAAAAAATTCATTATTTTTATCTCAAATGGACACTAGTTCATTAATTGGCACACAATCAACATAACCTCAGCCGAAAATATTTATAGTAGCTATAATTGTATCTGCACTATATATGCAAGCTATATCTAAATCTGCGCGGATTTCAATAAAACTTGACAACTTTGAGCCTTTGATGCAACATTTACTTAAAATCGGACGAAAATATGTATGGGAGCTATATCGAAATCTGCAATCGATTTCACAAAAACTTGACACATATTGGGCTATACTAATGTTAGAACAAAGGTTGTGTCAATCAGTCTAACTTTGAGTCTTTTGTGTACTATTTACTTAAAATTAGACGAGAATTTATATGGAACCGATTTCACAAAAGCTTGACTCATATTCGGTATTCTAACTTCAGTATGTTATGCGAAATTGTGTGCTAATCGGCTTACTTTGAGCCTTTGGTGTACCATTTACTTCAAATCAAAATATACAAATATATACGTAAATCTAAGGCGATTTCACAAAAACTTGACAAGCGTTAAGCTATACTAACTCCAGTACGTAGTGTCGTCCATATGTTGGGCATTTGGTGCAACATTTACATGAAATAAGACACATTATATGGATGCTATGTATGAATCTGAATCTATTTTCAGCCATTACGGTTCGAGCTAATGGCCAAACAAATGACCAAAAATTACCATATTTGCGACCTGCACTTTTTTTAAATTTAACATGGACAGACGAACGGACATTCATAAATCGACTCTATCTCGTTTCCTTTTTGCCTTTTTACAAAAATAAGCAAAAATACATAATACCCTTTACCACAGAGCGGTTAAGGGTAGGGGAGAGGGGGCACCTTTTGAACGGGGCACCTTTGAATAGCGCTCATAAAATCTTGGTTTAATTTTTTTTCCGACCCGCTACCACATTTTTGTATATGACAATCTGGTTCTTTATCTGCGTAAACCACTTCGGCTAGCTTTTTCAGTTGTAAACTTTTATTTTTTCGGTTGTAAGGGCGCAGGAAGAATTCTGTAAAAGTTTTCTTTCGTTAAACAAATTCCAATAATAATTTCAAACATAACTAATGTAATTTCGTTCATATTTATTTATTACAAAAAAGTCATTATACATTTCCCTAAAATGCCACGGTGGGGCACCTTTGAACATACCCATTAAATTGAAGTAAAAAGCGGAATTATTAATTTTGGCTTTGATTTCTCAAAATTTCAAATAGGATAATAATACTACGAAGTTAACTGTATTTTTCACCATATTAATTTTTGTTTTTATGTCATTTTATATTTTAATAAATTTTGATCTGAATTTTTTAATTTTCGAAAATTTTGGTATATATTTTTTATACCCTTCACCACACTGTGGTACAGGGTATTATGTCTTTGTGCATATGTTTGTAACAGGCAAAAGGAAACGAGATAGAATATTCATAGAATCACTTTCTAAGTCGATTTATGCATGTCCGTCCGTCCGTACGTCTGTCTGTCTGTCCATGTGAAATTGTAAACAAAGTACAGGTCGCATTTATGATCCGAATTGGATGAAATTTGGCACAGGTCACTTATTCGACCCAAGGACGAAACCTATTGAAATTGGGAAAAATCGGTTTAGATTTAGATATAGCTCCCATATATATATTTAACCGATTTAATGTAAACGGTCCCTATATAACTTTCGATTTGCACGAAATTTGGTACAGCCTAATCATTTAGCTCTAGAATGATGTGTGTTAAGTTTCGAGAAAATCGGTCCAGATTTAGATATAGCTCCCATATATAGTTTCGTCCGATTTCATGTAAATGGTGCCCCAAAGTCCCTATATATCTTTTGATTAGCACGAAATTTGGTACAGCCGAATCATTTAGCTCTAGAATGATGTCTGCCAAGTTTCGTGAAAATCGGTAAAGATTTTCATATAGCTCCCATATATGGTTTCGCCCGATTACATTTAAATGGTGCCCCAAGTCCCATATATCTTTCGATTTGCACGAAATTTGGCATAACGTACTGAATTGAGTCTAGAATGATGTCTGCCAAGTTTCGTAAAAATAGGTCAAGATTTAGATATAGCTCCTATGTATAGTTTCGTCCGATTTCATGTAAATGGTGCACCAACGTCCCTATATATCCTTCGATTTGCACGAAATTTGGCATAACGTACTGAATTGTCTGTCAAGTTTCGAGAAAACCGGTCCAGATTTCTACATAGTTCCCACATATAGTTTAGTCCGATTTCATGTAAATGGTGCACCAAAGTCGCTATATATCTTCCGATTTGCACGAAATTTGGCATATCGTACTGAATTGAGCCTAGAGTGATGTCTGCCTTGTTTCGTGAAAATCGGCCCAGATTTAGATATTGCTCCCTTTTATTATAGATTGATTTTAAGTAATTGAAGCACCAAGGAACCAATAGGAACAAAACGTTCTGATATTAGTATAACCTAACCTGTGACAAGTTTGTTTGAAATCGCTTAATATTTGGATAGAGTTTCCATATATATTTTCGCCCGATTTCAAGTAAATTAGTCAGATTGACATCAAATTTTGCACAACGTACAAAATTGAGCATAGAATTACGTAGTTGCGTTTTCTAGAAGTACAGATATAGCCCAACGGATGACCTATTTATATTTGTTTGAAGTCGATACTTTGTGGATAGATCTAGGTAGATTCACATTTAGATAAATATCGCATATTTTATTTCATTCAATTTCATGTTAATAGACCTGTTTAATATACCCATGGTGGTGAAGGGTATCATATAGTCGGCCCCGTCCGACTTTACTTTACTGGTTAATAAATAATTACATTTCTGATATGTTTGAATAAAATACATTTATATTTTAACATAAACACTGCAAAAAACTAAGCCATTCAAAAATGTCAAGCCTTGTTCAAAGGTGCCCCCCTAGGGGGGGGGGGCAGTTTTGAATACTTTGACTTCCTTCCTTAAAACAGCAATAAAATATTTATATCAAGCTTAAAGTATGTCATATGTATATTGATTGTAAAGGTTACATATGTATCTATTAGTTAAAATTTATAAGAAACCAAAAATTATAAAATAAAAAATTTTATGAGGCTTGAAAGAAAAAAGTGTTCAAAGTTGCCCTAAGTTAGAAACTCAGCTGAGCTCCAAGCTGAGAAAAGGACCCATACAATCCTTTGTAAGGGATTCCATGGGAGCATTCAACACGGCCGAAATGCCATGAGGAAGTATGCCTGAAAAAAAAAAACATTCAAAATCCCTAAGTTGTAAAGAGAAGTCGTCCATCTTTTTAAACTAACAACTAAAAGCTAAAATTATATTGTCATTCTGCTAAAAACTAAAGTAGTCCGATGACGCATTAGCAACGTATCGGGTCTATTTCTATTTGTTATTTAATTTATAGATGCCACAGAATTCAAATTTCCAAACCACTTACTTGTAAATATTAAATATCGTTTAACTGATTCCAATATAATTACTCAACAATTATTCTACATTTTAGTACAATTTTGAATAACATTATAGCAATTCAAATCAATCATATAAATTGTAACATAAATATTCATTGATGTTTATGTCGATATCAAATGCCTAATGGCCTGTCCCCCTACATGCCTGCCCCTCAATCAAATTACAATTACCTAATTCAATTCAATTTGGCTCATCAATTTCACTAATTACCGCCCAATTTTGAACAAACAAACACAAGTAAACACACATATAACTATACCTATAAATAAATCACTAGAAAACTGTTTTTCCAATGCATTTACTAAATACATTCAACTAAACGCAAATGTGTTGCCTACTTTTTGGGGGAAGTCACCATACTACATAGTAGTTTGCAACAGAACTCAGCAAAATCTCAGAAAAATATTGTCTAAATCTCAATAAAATTAAGCTAGACAGGTACACCATGTTATTGTGTATGATTCTGTGAGTTTTGTGTAACACATACACACAGACACCTAAATACATGTCTTCAACATAGTTTATCAGGGCAAATTATCATTTATTGTAGTGTCGCCGAAAAACATGGCAACTACATTACATATACATACATGCAATGATATTGGTACGTAATCGATGTCGTTGTCGTCGAAACGAATAGAATTGAATTCCAAACAAGAAAAAAAATACATAAATTTTATTCGATTTGAACATAAATCTAATGGAATTTAAGTCTATGGATACACGGCAGGCAGAATGATTTGCCGAACATGGTGTTACAGAATAAAAGTGACACAGTGTTTAGATATATAGAAAATTATTAAATATTCAACTTTTGCAAGCAGAATTTGTAACGACTTAATTTCCCCAGGTACTGTTAAAAATTACTGGTGTTAGTTGAGCCAGTCCAGTTAAGTTAGGATAAGTTTTAGGCCTAAGAACAAAAAATTGGAAACATTGTGCCTGGGATCGAACAGGTTAGTTGCTTGTTGGAATTCCCTGGATGATAGTACAGATAAGATTTAAGGTTTGGCGATCTATGAAAGTGGGTGTGGCAAAAACTCACTACGACAAAAGTTTCATGAAAAATTATTTGTTATATCATTTCGGGAACATTCCAAAGTGAGAGATAGGGGAAGGCAGAACATCTTATGCAATGTAAGAGTGACTTTAACAAGGATATAATAGGTGCCAACCTCCAATGCGATCCGCTGCTCGTAGTGCATTTAGTATATTTGTGTACAAACATACTTTTCTCCCCTCAGTTCTGCTGTTCGAACTCACGCTCAGTTGTAATCCGGAAATTCATTGACAATAATATTCTGCAGCTGCATTGGCATTTAAAGTCGATGGTATACGAGGTATACTATTTTCTTTTACGATTAACGTGTAGAGTACCTAATATTTATTGCTATCATTGCATGGCTAATAAGGGTATATACACTTTTATACACCAAAGATGTGCTTTATAAAAATACTGGTTCTTGACTTACAAATGTCCGCCCGTCTGTCTTGCCAGCTGGTGCGCACGATAACACTCGGAGGGATTACAAGATTTCATCCGAACGTTGCACTTCATAATATTTCTTCTACTACCGCTCACACACAAAGGGTCACAATTTTGAAAACTTATAAAACTCATCTGAAACGTACAGAATATCCAATTTCATTTAAACTTCACTCATTCTTTTACATTCCTCACAAAGTGTCAACCATTTAAAAATTTGTTAAAGTGCAATATTTTAACCAAATCTAGATCAAGTCCGAAGATGGGAACCATCGTTTCAATCTTTTTTGTATCTCCCAATAAAAATAATAAAACCTATGTGTAATTCCGTTGACCTCCGCAAACCATAGGCCGAGAATATATATCTATCGGCAACACCGACATCAATGAACTAAAACCATGTATGCCGATGAAACACCACCTATATCACATCACCATCTTCATTTCCTTTTTTGCAGAAACGCCTGGCAGCAAAAAAGGTTTGTTCCCGTTGGACCCCGCACAATTTGATATTCGCTCAAAAACAGGCTCGTGCCGATTGGATGCTTTGCTTTTGATGTCATTTATAAGATTGTCACGGACGTTGGATATATGCGCATGAGCCCAAAGCAAAACAGAAATCGGGGGTGTGGATCTTCAAAGACGAGCCAAATGCAACGAAAACAGTTTGTGTTAGAAACACTTGAATGTAACAGGTCGCCTGGTTCTGCGACAAAACAGCTTGCTGGGGGAATGTTCCGCCTGAGTAACGTAGAAATGTAATTCCGCGTCATAGGCCACAAAATTGTTGCCTGAAGCTTTTAGAGAAATACGAAAGTAGAACAAGAGAATATAAATTATTGAACACCATGACAACACGCTTCTCACACATCGGGTGAAACCAGCGTCTTTTTGACCGCAAAGACGAACCTTTCAGCCCTGTCTTGGCAGCCCATATCTTCTGTTTTATTCCGCACATTAAGAAAAATCGTCATAAGATTACGTTGAAGCGTTCAAATACTTTGTTTCAATAATTTATCTCAAGACTTATAGTAGACCTCGTATTTCGACTAAAGTATAGGTGAGGAAAGATCGTATACCGCTACTCGGACATATCCAGAAGGTAGATTTCTATTCTATTCACCTCTTCATCGAAGCTACTACGGTCCTTTCGATTATACATACATACAAGCACTGTTGACGAAGGATGTTGCGTGGACTGGTTTTTCTCGGATCACATTGGTTCCACACAGCTAGTCACTGATATATTGCTTTTAATGATGGTGATTTGAGAACATGTCAAACGATTGGATCTCGTGGAAGTTGGTTGAAAGATCGGAAAATACATGACAATGCTCTTGCGGTGTTATATTTCTAAAGAAAATGTTTGGGCAATTCCAGAGTTTGGGAACGGCCCTAATGGGTATTTACACATTGAAACCACGGAGATTTTTCGAATTTCAATCTGTCAGTTTCGGGATCTCTCATAAATGCATTCTGCGTCGTCAAACATTAATGAAGTTTCACTGGTACCTACGAAGCTAACTTTGTACCCTTCATTTGATAAAGAAGTATATATTTTTGGTCGATAAATAGTGTTCCAAAATTTACCTTCTGCTACCTGAATAAGAAAAGATTTTGGTATAGAATTTTGGCCCTTTTAAAATTCTGTTAAATTAGTTTATATTCATTGCGAAAGTGTTATTATTCTTTTGATTCTTGACATCAATTATCACATCCATTCTAACCGGGTCAACTGCAAACTGTCGTTGCTTTGAGTAAAAATCCTTTTAAAAGCACAGCATGTGACATTCGCTGACCTCCACGGTAGTGTACTGGTTTCAGCGTCATAGAACCCAATGCGGTCAGTAATAGATTTTAATATTTTCGTTAGAAACCCGTAGCATGGAGATTCTATTAACTTCTCAAAATTAGCTCCAACTTCATATAGCTCCAATACAACGTCAACACGACATTAATTTCTTGTGTGGGTCGATAATTATACCCGTCAACACACTGTGGTACAGGGTATTATATCGTTGTGCATATGTTTGCAACATGCAAAAGTAAACGCTATAGATCTATCATTATACCCTACACAACTATGTTGTCAGGGTATTATAGCTTTGTGCAGCCCCAAGAGTTTGTAACGCCGCGAAATATAGACCCACCTTAAAGTATACCGATCGTCATATCTCGACTAGATGAGTCGATCTAGATATGTGTGTCCGTCCGTCCGTCTGTCCATTATAATTTGTAAACCCGATACAGGCCACAGTTATGGACCAATCTTCACGAAATTTTGCATGTAGGATGGGTTCTGGCCAATGAAGACCCCTATTGTTTTTGGAAAAGATCGGTTAATATTTAGGGGATGAAATGGACCAAAAACTTTATTTTTGTCTGTTTTTCTGGTCGCTCCAGAGGCCGCAATTATGGCCCAAACACCGCGAATTTTTGGATGGAGAAGAGGATCGTGCCAGAGAATAAGCATGCCTGTTTTGATAAAGATCGGTCAATATTTAGCGGGTCAAATGGACCCTAACTTTTGTGAGAAAAATTACAACATTTGTATTTTATAGCGTATATATTTACCACTGAAGGACGTAGACCCGAGAAGTTGATAGTATATCCAAAAGGAGTGGTTGGATATGTTCCATGAGGTTCCAGTTATGGTCAAGGACAACGCCTAAAATGTTAGGTGATGATCAGATAATAATTTTTCGGATGAAGTGGACCGAAAACTTAATTATTTGTACTTTTCGAGTCGAAAGCATCAAACATCACAACACAACCCACGGTGAAGGGAATCTGGACAAGTATGTAGAGGGGCTGTACTGATTATTAGTAACATTTGCTGACCACTAGCCAGTCAAAAGTGTGCAAATATCGCGAAATATTGCCCAATCTCAGAATATAGAATCACAGAAAGTTAGATTTTCATGGAAGTTGTGTAGGGTATCGTATGGTCGGCCCCGTCCGACCATACTGCTCCGCTCACTGGTTCTTTTCTAAAATATCTATAGAATAATATTCAGAGTCTATTTATGTATATCCATCGGTCTGTTAAATAGTAAACAACAATTTAGCACATCCCACTATTTTGGCCCAATGGCGAACCCTTTTGAAATTGGAAAAAAATCGGCTCAGATTTAGATATAGCTCCCATATATACTTTCGTTCGTTTTTAAGCAAATTGTGTACAAATGACACAAAGTTAGGTCGAACAAATTGTATATAACCTTCCTGATAGTTTTTAAATTTTACAGTTAATATTATTCATAATTTGATTTAAAATCCTGAATTAGAATACTGTGCCTCCTGCAACTATATGAAACCTAAAACCGTCACCAATGAACAAATATCTACACTAGTTCCAAAAGTATTTATGTAATACCCTGTGTGGGTATGAGTACATGTGGTTAGTTGCAAGTTGTACAAGTAATGGCTTGTGAACCATTGGTAACATTTGTTTGTTCCTTGTCAGGAGGACAGAAACTACTATATGAGGAGAGAACTACTGCTTTTGTGTTTTGGTGTGTGTTTTACTATTTAGTTGGAGTACAAATCGATTTTTGAACATAATTGAATTATTAGTTTGTCTCCACCGTTTCCTATTTTTTCCCCCCCGCTACCGAACATTTGTTCTGGTGTTGGATTACCAGAATACACTTTTGCTACTCTTTCAATTGAATGTAGCAAAACTGGTTGGATTGGATTGCCGTTAGCGAAGAAAAATGTAATTGCGCTGAGAATGTTAAAATGGATAAATGATTTATTATTTCTAATAAATATAATGAAGATGTGAATGTGTATTTTTATAAAATATTTTTCATTTTTAACGACCTAAAATTATGGAACTTTCAAAAGAAATGTAATTGCCCAGGCTCGGGAACGTATGAGTTATTTATTAAAATTTCATGTTGATCATACGTTATATGTACAGAATATATCCATATATACCCCATGTAATGGCAATTTCATGATACTAGGCACATTTCCCATAATTTCACACATCGTGTTCCTAGTGGCTAAAAACTTCTTCGCAATATTTCAAACTGAGTCATTATTTTGACATATCCCCCATACCAAGGTTCCGCCACAATTTCATTTGGTATAACGGTCCAGACTCCGGAACGTATGAGTTATTTATTAAAATTACATGTTGATCATACGTTATATGTACAGAATGTATCCATCCGTGTGCATCTACTTATATATACCCCATATAATGGAAATTTCATGATACTAGGCACATTTCCCATAATTTGACATATCGTGTTCCTAGTGGCTTAAAACTTCTTCGCAATATTTCAATCTGAGCCATTGTTTTGACATATCCCACATACCAAGGTTCCGCCACAATTATTTGCTTTTTTTTTGCTTTCCATTCATGTAAAAAAGCTACATTAGTCTATTGAACTTGAAATATGATCTAGGCAACCGAATTGAGATTACAATAATGCTTGTGGATCTTTATAAAATCTGCTCAGAGCATGTGCCAGGTTTGGTCCAATTCCGAATTATATTTCATCTAACAAAAAGGCATTACAAATTGGCTCGATCTAAATGTATCCTTTCCTTTGCTGGTTTTGAATTATTATTTAATCTTTAAATGACTTAACATGACCTCCTGAGGGCACAAAAAATTCCCCTCCCAAGGAAAAAAACACCAACACAAATATTTTATTGCTATTTAAGCGATAAAAAAGAATTACTATCACCCTTTCGGTCATATCCGGACATATGTTTGCCATATGGCGACCCAAAGCACTAAGCGATGCAGTGAGTAAAATAAAATCTATTTTCCGTTAAAGTTGTTACACCCACCTAAGTTCTTCACTTCGTATACACACATCGATGTAGTGGTTCTAATAAATTAAGTAAATATTTACTTTTTTTAATGTTTTTTTCTTTCGTTCTATTTTTTTGTTCCTACTTTCTGTAACATAACCCTAAAGAGTCCTTAGAGTATCCTTCAGACACAAGTGGCATATTTGCTATATATGTCTGTGATGTTGTTGTTTTTGTATTTCATCTATAACTACGTTTTGCAGTTAGAGGGATCGCTTTTCTATTCTTTATCGAAGTTCTTATAACTAGGGAAAACACAACGAGAAGAAGCAGAAGAAGAACTATAAATAATATTTTTTTTTTCGTTTGGTAAACAATCAATTTTCAATTGTAAATACACACGCATGCACATACCATCGTGCCACCATCATCCATACATGTGGAAACGGTTATGTTGCCTGTTTTTTTTTCTAAGAAATGTCTGAACAACATTTACTGTTCCGACTTCCCAGCAACTGTTGTTCATAATGGCATCAATGATTATAGTGATGATGAGTTTTTGATAGCGTTGTGTTTTGTGTTCATAATATATGTATGTGTGCAAGTGTATGTATGCATGTGTGCATCAAATGTATTTTCTATTATGAAATAGTAAAGGAAATATGATATGAGAAATAATGTTTGTATGTCTGCATTCACGTTTAGCTATAGACAACATGATGTGGAACTAAATTAACTGTGATCGGAAGTTGTTTTTGAAGAAAAATAGAATCAATGCTATACAATAATATATTTCATAAACTCAAAGAGATTTGCAATAATTTTAGGCGAATATTTTTATTTACATAGGGTTGAAAATAAAACTACTGTATCACATTATTTTTAGGAGACCTCAAATTATTCGAATTACTATTTAGGAGTCAACTATCAAATGTACTTAGGCCAACTTTCTTCCCATCGATTAACTGTAGTATTGATCAAATACATAACAATGCCAAATTTGTTTTGACACAAACATTTTTAACGAAATTTTTTTCCAAAGAGATTCATAATCTACTGGGAACCAAACATACCTTAATTTGTAATTCTTAAGACCTCAAATTTCTCCCAAAATTGAAAATTTTTGTTTAAAATTATATGTGGGCTATACCTACAAATAAATTGTTATTGATAATTTATGAATTGAATTGTTTCCAAAAATATTAATCATCTTAAATTTTTCTTCAAAATAACACCTAAAATAGGCCGAAACTATAAATGAGAGCTTGATCTAAATCTCAACCAATTCTAACAAAACTTCGCATACATCAATCTGGATCCAATTCAGTACCCTCTGCAAAATTTTGTCTCAATCGGACCAGTACTGGCAACATGTTGCTCCATTTACATAAAATCGGAAGAAACTATATATGGGAGCTATATCTAAATCTAAACTGATTTCAACAAAACTTTGCATACATCAATCTAGACCTCATTCACTACTCTGTGCAAAATTTTGTTTCAATCGGACAAATATTGGGAGTTTGGTGAACCATTTACATAAAATCGGACAAAATTATATATGGGAGCTATATCTAAATCTTAACCATTTTTTTCCAATTTCAATAGAATTCGTCCTTGGGCCAAATTAGTGGCATGTTCCAAATTTCATCCAAATCGGATCATAAATGCGACCTATCTTATATCTACTCAGAAAGTGATTCTATGCATATTCTCAAAAGAAACCATGGGTCCATCTCGATTTCTTTTGTGTGGTGAGGGGTATAAAAATGTGCAATGATATTTCATTTTTTGACATATCTCCCATACATATATCAACAACACTGACGTTCCTAATTTGTGATGGGTAAAAAAACTTTTTCGCAGAATTTTCGACTTTGAAAGGATGGGCCTAAATCCACTGTCAAAATTGGACTAAGAGGTCAGAATTTGCACGAAATAATCCTCAAATATTAAATTATATGGAGCGTATTTCATACATTTTCATGAATTTTATGTTCTTTATAGTTATACCCTTCACCACACTTTGGTATAAGGTCGTTGTGCATATGTTTGTAACAGGCAAAAGGAAACGAGATAGACACCGGTTTCCTTTTGAGAATATGCATAGAATCACTTTCTAAGTCGATTTATACATGTCCGTCCGTCTGTCCATGTTAAATTGTAAACAAAGTACAGGTCGCATTTATGATGCGAATTGGATGAAATTTGGCACAGCTAGTCTATTTGGCCCAAGCACGAACCCTATTGAAATTGGGAAAAATCGGTTCAGATTTAAATATATCTCCCATATATATTTTCGTCCGATTTCATGTAAATGGTGTACCAAAGTCCCTATATATCTTCCGATTTTCACGAAATTTGGCATATCGTACTGAATTGAATCTAGAATGATGTATGTAAAATTTCTTGAAAATCTGTTCCGGTTTAGATAAAGCTCCCATATATATTTTCGTCCGATCTCATGGAAATGGTGTGCCAAAGTCCCTATATATCTTCCGATTTGCACGAAATTTGGCATAGCGTACTGCATTGAGTCTAGAATAATGTGTATAAAATGTCTTGAAAATCGGTTCCGATTTAGATATAGCTCCCATATATATTTTCGTCCGATTTCATGTAAATGGTGTAATTGGTTAGATTTAGATATAGCTCCCATATATTTTCGCCTGATTTAATTTTACTTTTTTATTTTGAACGAAATTTGATAGAGCGTACTGAAATGAGTCTAGAATGATGTGTGTAAATTTTCCTGAAAATTGTCCGATTTTAAGACTCAAAGTTAGGACGATTGCCACACAATATGTGACAAGTTTTGCTGAAAACAGACTCAAAGTAAGGCCGATTGATACAAAATTTTGCACAACGTACTTAAGATAGTATAGTTTTATAGTCAAATATATATAGCTCCCATATAGTTTCGTCCGATTTTAAGTGGGACACATGGACCCAAAATATGTCCATTAGGAACAAAACATGCATAAATTAGTCTATCTTAGTCTATAGCTTCCATATCTATTTTCATCCTATTTAAAGTAAATGGTGCACCAAACTCTTCATGTTTTTCAGAATAGATTGACGTAATTGCGTGTTACTTGGGCTTTAAATATTCAATGGGTGTGCGATTGATATTTGCTTTAAATCAGTTTACAGAATTGGGTCCCATTGTAACAAACAAATCACATGTTTATGGATTGATCTAAGTCGGTTCACATTTAGATAAAGGTCATATATTTTAGTTCATCCAATTTCATGTTAATGACCTTTTTCATAAAAATATCTTTAACCCCTTGATTATTCTACTGAACTCTCAATTTATTTGTATATATTGACATAAGAAATTACAATTTACATTACACTTAAGTTAGAAATCATTACAACACAAAAAATAAATTCACAAAATTCTTTCTTCCATTAAGGTATTTTATGTAAATGGCCCCAAACTAAATACCTCATTTGATGGACATCTCTTTAACATGCTAACTTACCTTCGACGAACTACTTACCACAGTTTAATAGAAAGTCTTGACTTGTTTTTGGTTGCCTAGCATTGCTATTTGTATAGCAATGCTATATAGAGGGCTTTCTGATAAAGTATCGTTTGTTTCCGTTCCTGTAGTTCGTACATAAATCTTGCATCAAAGTACATACATAAAATGCTGGAAAAAAGAGTATATTTTATGTATATTTCTAAGCAAATATACGAAAAATAAAATGTATATAAAATAGGAATGAATTTTGTGTCATACATTGGGGTGGATCAAAAAATATAAAAGCACTAATGTTAAAGTTCTTGACTGTTAATAATGACGCATTCAAAGATACAAATTCTTTACTCCTTTAGTGAATTTTTTTTCTTCACCAACTTCATATAATTACACTGCTCCATAGTATGTATACCTTCCATACTCTTTTATACCCTTTTCCATACTGTCGTACAGGGTATTATGGATTTGTGCATTTGTTTGTAAAAGGTAAAAGGAATCGAGATGGACCCATGGTTCGTTTTGAGAATATGCATAGAATCGCTTTCTGAGTCGATTTATGCATGTCCGTCTGAACAAAGTACAGGTTGCAGTTATGATCCGATTTGGATGAAATTTAGCACAGGTAACTTATTTTGTTCAAGGACGTACCCTATTGAAATTGGAGAAAATCGGTTCAGATTTAGATACAGCTCCCATACATATTTTCGTCCGATTTCATCTAAAAGGTGCACCAAACACCCAATATTTGTCCGATAGAAAAAAATTGGTACAGCGTACTGAATTAAGTCCATATTGATGGATATGAAGTTTTGTGGAAATCGGTTCAGATGTAGATACAGCTCCCATATATATTTTCGTCCAAATTTTTAGTAAATGGTGACAAAACTTCCAATATTTGTCCGATCGATACAAAATGTTGCACAACGTACTGAATTAGGACCAGTTTAATGTCTTTGAAGTTTTATTTGAAATCGGTTGAGATTTAGATATAGCTCCCATATATTTTCGCCCGATTTTATGTAAATGGTGCACCAAACACCCACTATTTGCTCAATTCAAACAAATATTTGCTCAGCGTGCTGAAATATGTCCATATTGAAGTTTACGAAGTTTTGTGGAAATCGGTTCAGATTTAGATATATATCTCCCATATATAGTTTCGTCCGATTTTATGGAAATAGTGCACCAAACCCCATATATTTTCCGATTGAGGCGTAATTTTGCCCAATTAAATGCAATTCGATCTCTGTGAAGTTTTGCTGAAATTGGTTCAGATTTCAATATAGCTTCCATATAAAGCTTCGTCCGAAATTATCTAAATGGTGCAACAAACACCCAATGATTGTCCGATTGAGACAGAATCTTGCACAGGGTGCTGAATTAAGTCCAATTTAAAGTCTGTAGAGTTTTTTTGATATCAGTTCTGATTTAGATAACTCCCATATATAGTTTCGTCAGATGTTATGCATATACTGCACGGAAGAGCCTATGTGTATTCGATTTACACGAAATTTGGCAGAGGCGAGTTTAAAGTGATGTGTATTAAAGCTGAAAAAATCGGTTTAGATTTAGATATATGCATTATTCCATATAAACGAGATAAAATTGTGGACGGCGCACTGTGCTGCATCATACCAAATGGTATAATGGTATACTGCCCAATAAAATCCAGATTTACATACACCTCCACATACATTATTTTGTCTCGATTTGATAGTACACCAAACCATCCGATTAATATACAACTTTTCATAGATTTCATAACGGTATGTGTATGCGTTTTTATACCCTTCACCACACTGTGGTACAGGGTATTATGTCTTTGTGCATATGTTTGTAACAGGCAAAAGGAAACGAGATAGACACATGGTTCCTTTTGAGAATATGCATAGAATCACTTTCTAAGTCGATTTATGCATGTCCGTCCGTGCGTCCGTCTGTCTGTGCATGTTAAATTGTAAACAAAGTACAGGTCGCATTTATGATCCGAATTGGATGAAATTTGGCATAGGATGAACCCTATTGAAATTGGGAAAAATCGGTTCAGATTTAGATATAGCTCCCATATATATATTTAACCGATTTAATGTAAACGGTCCCTATATATCTTTCGATTTGCACGAAATTTGGTACAGCCTAATCATTTAGGTCTAGAATGATGTCTGCCAAGTTTCGTGAAAAATCATATTTAGATATAGCTCCCATATATAGATAAAGTACTATTGATATAGCTCCCATATATATAGTTTCGTCCGATTTCATGTAAATGGTGCCCCAAAGTCCCTATATATCTTTCGATTTGCACGGAATTCGGCATAACGCACTGAATTAAGCCTAGAGTGATGTCTGCCAAGTTTCGAGAAAATCGGTCCAGATTTTGATATAGCTCCCATATATAGTTTCGTCCGATTTCATGTAAATGGCGCCCCAAAGTCCCTATATATCTTTCTATTTGCACGAAATTTGGTATAACGTACAGAATTGAGCCTAGCATGATGTCTGCCAAGTTTCGTGAAAATCGGTCAAGATTTAGATATAGCTCCCATATATAGTTTCGTCCGATTTCATGTAAATGGTGCACCACAGTCGCTATATTGAGCCTAGAGTTATGCCTGCCTTGTTTCGTGGAAATTGGTTCAGATTTAGATATAGCTCCCATGTATAGTCTCGTCCAATTTCATGTAAATGGTACACCAAAGTCCCTATATATCCTTTGATTTGCACGAAATTTGGCATAACATACTGAATTGAGCATAGAGTGATGTCTGTCAAGTTTCGTGAAAATCGGTCAAGATTTAGATATAGCTCCCATATATATTTTCGTCCGATTTAATGTAAATGGTGCACCAAAGTCCACATATATCTTTCGATATGCACGAAATTTGGCATAGCGTACTGAATTTAGTCCAGATGTGTGACAAGTTTCGTGAAAATCGGTTGAGATTTAGATACAGCTCCATTATATTATAGATTGATTTTAAGTAATTGACACACCAAGGAATCAATAGGATAGGAACAAAACGTACTGAAATTAGTATAACCTAACCTGTGACAAGTTGCGTTGGAATCGGTTCATATTTGGATATAGCTTCCATATATATTTTTATCCGATTTGAAGTAATGTATGTATATATGTATCTAGATCACACATTTAGTTTCGCCCAATTTCATTTCAATGTTCTTCTAAAAATTATATGTCTGTTATATCTACAGGATATTGTAAATATTAGCAACTCTTGTGGTGAAGAGTATCATATAGTCGGCCCCGTCCGGTTTTTGAACTTTCCTTACTCGTTTTACTTATTTTGGTTCAGGCTTAGAAATACAAAAGTAAGTTGAAGAAATAAATATATATTTTTTTCATCTAACCACCCCATTATTTTGATATTGTTTTAAAAAATAAAACCAATATAAAATTTAGTTTAAAAATCAAACAAAATATTCAAACCTACAAATATACTCGAGCACATTGTAGGATAATGTAGCAGTTTACAATGTGTAAAATATTGTTGTAAATATATATATATATATATATATATACTTACAACACTAAATTCCTTTTTACACTTCTTCTTTTAAAAAGCATGGAATACGAACAACAACAACAAGAAGTATAAATAAATGGGAATTCGATGAATGTGTGAAGTGGAAGTCCTTTTAATGGCATACCAATGCTATTTACTTACAGAGAAGTATGCCAAAAAGTTTTGCTAAAAGTAGAATTGTGTTAAGGCGGAGAGATGGAGGAAAATATTTGGCAAATAAAAATAAAGAAAGAAGTGAAAATTGTTACATATTTTTAGAGATGGGTATTTACCGGGTATTTACCGGGTAAATACCCAAGGGGTGGGTAAATACCGGGTAAATACCCATTTGCGGGTATTTATTTGGGTATTTACTATATTGACTAGGTAATACAACATCTTACACCCTATTTCCGGATTTCTGTTATCAAATCGATTTAGAATGGATAGTTTTACGATACTTTAAAGACGTGGGTAAATACTTGGGTAAATACCCGAGTTTTTACCCAAAAATTGGGTATAAACTCATTAACTGCCGAACCACTTGACATAGGCGGCCACAATTTTGCACACATGTTTCTAATGACAAAGCAAATATAGAAATCCAACATGGGGTCCCTGGGTCCAAGTTTTGATATAGCCCCCATATAACCATATCTCCCGATTTAAGGTATTTTTTGTTTATTAGACACATTTTACAACCAAATTGGCTGTAATTTAGCACAGAGTGCTCTTTTTGGGTACCAAATATCCATGCAAAATTTTATGTATATAGGTCCACGTTTACTTGTAGCCCCCATACAAAGGTACCCCTATTTTGAGTATTTACCCAAAAATTGGGTATAAACTCATTAACTGCCGAACCACTTGACATAGGCGGCCAAAATTTTGCACACGTGTTTCTAATGTCAAAGCAAACATAGAAATCCAACATGGGGTCCCTGAGTCCAAGTTTGGTATAGCCCCCATATAACCATATCTCCCGATTTAAGGTATTTTTTGTTTATTAGACACATTTTACAACCTAATTGGCTGTAATTTAGCACAGAGTGCTCTTTTTGGGTACAAAATGTCCATGCCAAATTTTATGTATGTAGGTCCACGTTTACGGTAGCCCCCATACAAAGGTACCCCTATTTTGAGTATTTACCCAAAAATTGGGTATAAACTCATTAACTGCCGAACCACTTGACATAGGCGGCCAAAATTTGGCTCAGATGGTTTTTATATCAATACAAATATTGAAATCCAAAATGGGGCCCCTGGGTCCAAGTTTTGATATAGCCCCCATATAACCGTACCTACCGATTTAAGGTACTTTTACGATCAAATTGGTTGTAATTTGGCATAGTGAGATTTTTTTTGCACAAAATATTCATGCAAAATGTGGTTTTTGACACACATGGTTTAAAATAAATATTATTTCCTGTATGGGAAAAGGGGTCTTCAAAACACACGTCAAATAGTTCGGCTGTAAAAGAGTTTATAAATATATATAAATACCCAAAATCAGGACCGCTATATAGGACAGAAAAAGTTGACCAGAGCAAACAATTGGTACTCATAGAGAACTCTCTAAGCCAAATTCCAGCCAATCAAATTGGTTAATAGATAAACATGTCCTAAAATCGGGAGATACGGTTATATGGGGGCTATATCAAAACTTGGACCCAGGGTCCCCATGTTGGATTTCTATATTTGCTTTGACATTAGAAACATGTGTGCAAAGTTTTGGCCGCCTATGTCAAGTGGTTCGGCAGTTAATGAGTTTATACCCAATTTTTGGGTAAATACCAAAATAGGGGTACCTTTGTATGGGGGCTACCGTAAACGTGGTCCTACATACATAAAATTTGGCATGGACATTTTGTACCCAAAAAGAGCACTCTGTGCTAAATTACAGCCAATTAGGTTGTAAAATGTGTCTAATAAACAAAAAATACCTTAAATCGGGAGATATGGTTATATGGGGGCTATATCAAAACTTGGACTCAGGGACCCCTATTTTGAGTATTTACCCAAAAATTGGGTATAAACTCATTAACTGCCGAACCACTTGACATAGGCGGCCAAAATTTTGCACACGTGTTTCTAATGTCAAAGCAAATATAGAAATCCAACATGGGGTCCCTGAGTCCAAGTTTGGTATAGCCCCCATATAACCATATCTCCCGATTTAAGGTATTTTTTGTTTATTAGACACATTTTACAACCTAATTGGCTGTAATTTAGCACAGAGTGCTCTTTTTGGGTACAAAATGTCCATGCCCCCATACAAAGGTACCCCTATTTTGATTGGGTATACCCCAAAAATTGGGTATAAACTCATTAACTGCCGAACCACTTGACATAGGCGGCCAAAATTTGGCTCAGATGGTTTTTATATCAATACAAATATTGAAATCCAAAATGGGGCCCCTGGGTCCAAGTTTTGATATAGCCCCCATATAACCGTACCTACCGATTTAAGGTACTTTTACGATCAAATTGGTTGTAATTTGGCATAGTGAGATTTTTTTTGCACAAAATATTCATGCAAAATGTGGTTTTTGACACACATCGTTTAAAATAAATATTATTTCCTGTATGGGAAAAGGGGTCTTCAAAACACACGTCAAATAGTTCGGCTGTAAAAGAGTTTATAAATATATATAAATACCCAAAATCAGGACCGCTATATAGGACAGAAAAAGTTGACCAGAGCAAACAATTGGTACTCATAGAGAACTCTCTAAGCCAAATTCCAGCCAATCAAATTGGTTAATAGATAAACATGTCCTAAAATCGGGAGATACGGTTATATGGGGGCTATATCAAAACTTGGACCCAGGGTCCCCATGTTGGATTTCTATATTTGTTTTGACATTAGAAACATGTGTGCAAAGTTTTGGCCGCCTATGTCAAGTGGTTCGGCAGTTAATGAGTTTATACCCAATTTTTGGGTAAATACTCAAAATAGGGGTACCTTTGTATGGGGGCTACCGTAAACGTGGATCTACATATATAAAATTTGGCATGGACATTTTGTACCCAAAAAGAGCACTCTGTGCTAAATTACAGCCAATTAGGTTGTAAAATGTGTCTAATAAACAAAAAATACCTTAAATCGGGAGATATGGTTATATGGGGGCTATATCAAAACTTGGACTCAGGGACCCCATGTTGGATTTCTATATTTGCTTTGACATTAGAAACACGTGTGCAAAATTTTGGCCACCTATGTCAAGTAGTTCGGCAGTTAATGAGTTTATACCCAATTTTTGGGTAAATACTCAAAATAGGGGTACCTTTGTATGGGGGCTACCAGTAAACGTGGACCTACATACATAAAATTTTGCATGGATATTTGGTATCCAAAAAGAGCACTCTGTGCTAAATTACAGCCAATTTGGTTGTAAAATGTGTCTAATAAACAAAAAATACCTTAAATCGGGAGATATGGTTATATGGGGGCTATATCAAAACTTGGACCCAGGGACCCCATGTTGGATTTCTATATTTTCTTTGTCATTAGTAACATGTGTGCAAAATTGTGGCCGCCTATGTCAAGTGGTTCGGCAGTTAATGAGTTTATACCCAATTTTTGGGTAAAAACTCGGGTATTTACACACGTCTTTAAAGTGTCGTAAAACTATCCATTCTAAATCGATTTGATAACAGAAACCCGGAAATAGGGTGCAAGATGTTGTATTACCGATTCAATATAGTAAATACCCAAATAAATACCCACAAATGGGTATTTACCCAATTTACCGGGTATTTACCCAATTTACCGGGTATTTACCCTTTGGGTATTTACCCACTGCCCATCTCTACATATTTTGATTCAGGGATGCCCTGGGGGTACCCTATACGAAACTTAAATACGATGGGTTGTACTATGGAGATGGAATGGCAAAGGAAGATTTTGTCTTGAGGGACTATCTGCAAAATTAGAAACATTTTAAACTTATCTGAATTACTCACTAAATATAGTGAGAACAGAGGATGTAACTGAAATTGTTAAAGAAAACAGGACATA